>NW_005054508.1:609353-672691 GCF_000277835.1 Geospiza fortis | reverse complement strand
TAAGCTCAGACAGTCACCTGTGCTGAGGGAGGATGACTAATTTAGCTCAGTGCTGCCAATTAACTCCTGGCACATCTGTGGTGCCTGCAGGGAGGGAGGAGTGGAAGGGCCAAGGCTGTTCAGGAGCCTTCTCCTCCCCGGTGAGAGACACTTGTGGTTGGAAGCCCCAAAGAGGAAAAGGAGCCAGGAACACGCTGAGAAACAGAAACATTTGTGTTTCCTTGACAGGTGCTGGAATCTGTGGCCTGAGGGATCTTTGGAGGCAGAAAAAAAACCTCTTGGCACGTTTTAGTATTGAAGGATTTGATGGGATTTAAATGTGGTTGGAAAGTGAAGCTCCAATGGAATAATCTGCTTTAATGTTTCACTAAACCCCAAGCAGCCCATTCTGGTCTGGCCCTGCTCAGGGACCTCCAGGGCTGTGTCCAGTTCTGGGTCCCCAGTGCAGGAAGGACATGGAGGGGCTGGAGCGTGTCCAGGGCAGGGAACGGAGCTGGGGAAGGGGCTGGAGCCCCAGGAGGGGCTGAGGGAGCTGGCAAGGGGCTCAGCCTGGAGCAAAGGAGGCTCAGGGGGACCTTGTGGCTCTGCACAACTCCCTGCCAGGAGGGGACAGCCAGGGGGGGTCGGGCTGTGCTGCCAGGGAACAGGGACAGGACAAGGGGAAAGGGCCTCAGGCTGGGCCAGGGGAGGCTCAGCTTGGCCAGCAGCAGGCAATTGTGCATGGGAAAGGGTGCTCAGGCCTTGGCTCCAAAGGGAGCTTTGCAGTGCCCAGCCCTGCAGGTGTCCCAGGAAGGGCTGGAGGTGGCACTCAGTGCTCTGGGCTGGGGACAAGGTGGGCACTGGGCACAGCTGGGACTCCATGGGCTGGCAGGGATTTTCCAGCCTCAGGGATCCTGCATTTTATGAAAAATACTTAATTGTTAAATCCCAAATATGCTTGGCTTTAGCTTTGGTGGTTAGTCCAGGACTGTATCTCTTGTAGGTCTGGTAGTCCTCAACCTGAAATGTGGAAGATGGAGAGGGACTTTTTACAAGGGTCTGGAGTGCCAGGACACAGGGAATGGCTTCCCAGTGCCAGAGGGCAGGGCTGGATGGGATATTGGGAATTAGGAATTGTTCCCTGGCAGGGTGGGCAGGCCCTGGCACAGGGTGCCCAGAGCAGCTGGGGCTGCCCCTGCATCCCTGGCAGTGCCCAAGGCCAGGCTGGAGCAGCCTGGGACAGTGGAAGGTGTCCCTGCCATGGCAAGGGTGGCACTGGATGGGCTTGAAGGATCTCTCCCATCACAATTCCTAGTCAAGCTTCCTTGTCTTGCATTAAAACCTCCATCGTGTTAAAGGACTTCTCCTGTGGGCAGCATATTTCTGTTCTCATCTTCCTTTATTCCCTCCTGTGCAAAATCCACCAGGGTATTTTCAACATTCATTAACTGAATATTTAAACTTCTGAAACCCTGTGCTGCCTTTTCCAGACAGCACAAATTTCCCTGATAGGCACCTTGGTTTGGATTTTATTGCCTGTGCTCCATCAGTGATATGGAATATCACCAGGCCTCAAATATTGAATGAGTGTTTTTATGTATAAATTTTCACTCTGATGTTTCTTCTCCTGTGTTTTATCAATCCAATCAGTGTTTGGGCTGGTGCAGGTTTAGAAATTATCATTTTATGGCTCTCTCTTAGTAATAATTTGGTAGTTCTGCATACAGTAGGAGGGTTACAAAATCCTGTAGAGAGCCAGCAAAACTTTTCAAGTATTCCCAAATTATCAAATCTGAAGGTCTGCAAAACATTAGGGTGAGTAACAATGCAAATGTAGCTGCTTTAAATTTGCCCTTTAGACTTTGGAAAAATAAAATTCACTTTTTTCTTGTCCATTAAAATTTCTTATGCTGATGATGGAGAGCTTTATTTCTTTATTTCTCCTTATTTATTTTCTAATGCACCCGGCTGGTCTTGACTGGTGTTTTAATTAACAACATTTGAGATTAATGCAATATTAAATGATCTCCACTGCATTAATTTGTAAATAAACCTCAGAGTTTATTGCATGCCTGGGAGGCGTTTATGGCTTCATGTTCTGCCAGCCATTATTAATTAAAATATGCAAATGCTGTCATTTTTCTGGGAGCCTGCAGAACAAATAGGGCTGTTAGCAGGGTCCAGTTATGTGCTGAACAAGGAGCTAACATGGAATTGTTGTGTCCAATTTATGGAATCACTCTGTGCCATTGATCTGGAAAAAATCAGGAACAAGTTGCTCTTCTCCCTTGCCCTGGGTGTTTTTCTTCTGTACACAAGAACTTTGTGTTTTCTTTGAAAGAAAGCAGGAGTTTTTAAAAGCAACTTTCCCCCTTTTTTTAAAAGATTTTCTGTGGGGATAAGGAGAAAATGAAATCAATGACAGCCAGTCAGATTTTTTGGTTTTCTGAGAGCCCCTGACCTGCTATGAGAGAATGCAGACCATAATGATACCCGTGAGAGAACTCAATGTGAAGGGAGGGCAGGATGCCCTGCAGGGAAGGCAAAAGGAGGACAAAGGGCTGAAGACAGGAGCAACCATGGGATTCTGGTGATTCAGGACCAAGGACAGTCCTGAGAGATGCCAGCTCCTCACATGGTCTGCCTCCAGTGCTTGCAGCGTTTTGTGCTCTTGGCTCAGCTCCTGACTGTTCATGTCCTCAGGCCAAGGAGATCCAAATTCCACCCAGTCCTCCTGTCACTCAGTGCCACCCATGGAATTTATAAACAATTTTCCCAGTCTGTCATCGATGCTGTGGATGGGAATATTGATCATTGCTGGGAGAGCTGTACACATCCATGCAGAACTGAGTCAGTACTAGCACCACTACTGCCTGGCCTTCATTTTGATGATGGTTTAATTCTTGCTTAATCCCACCCTCCGCTTGGTGACTGTTGTTGGAACTCCTTTGGGAAAATATCCTAACAAACAATAGGAAAAGCCTGCACCATGGCTCAGCTACTTTAATGAGGCACATTTTCTGCCCTGTTCAGGAGACTTTTTGTTCTGTTGGAAAATCAGATTAAATTTTGCTTCAGCATCCTTGTGCACCATGGCTCAGCTACTTTAATGAGCCAGTTTCTGCCCTGTTCAGGAGGCTTGTCCTGTTGGAAAATCAAATTAAATTGCTTCAGCATCCTTTTGTGCTGGAGAAATTCAGTTCTGTGTCATCCCTCTGCATATTGGCATTACAGGGAACTTAAAAATAATTTGGATATTTGTGGGTTTCTGGGAATTGCACTCCACCTGCCTGATGTGTGATTTCCTGACTCCATGAAATATGAAATGCTTGGGTTTGCCCTTGAGCATTTTTGTTCTCTGGGAGTGCCCAAAAAAAAAAATCTCTGATGACTTTGAGATTGCTCCAGCCCTTGTATACACCAGGATGGACTTCACTAGGCTTGAATTCCAGCAGCTGACTCAAAGATGCTCTGTTCATGAACGTCTTCTCCGTCTGACTCTTGCCCAGCTCTCAGCTGAAGTTTTGCCCCAGTTAATTTGGTTTGGAGCTGGAACAGGGGCAGTTTTACCTCTCTGATCTTCTCAACATCATCCCTCCTGCTTTTCAAACCACTCCTCAGGTTCCTTCTGTAACGTAAACATTTCTTTGTTATCCTTTGTGTTCTCTCCTGTTTCTGTTCCAGTTTTGCCTTGACTTCTTCTGGCTGTGTCCCCACCCAGTTTTTCTTGCTCTTTCTTTGTGCTGATCCCTTCTATCTGACTTAGCCCCTGGTTTTTATTTAGCTAAGCCAAGTTGTTTTCTTACTGCATTCTCTTCTCTGCCTGCACATTTAAGTAGTTTGTGCTTCTGTTCTTAATTTTGGGGAGTGTTTGAGTTGAGTTTTTTTGTTATTTTTCTTGGGTTTTTATCTCAAAAACTGCTGTTTAGGGGGTCAGCTCAAAGCTTTGCAGCCTTTGATTGTGGCCCACAGAAATAACTTGACGGGAACGAGGGGGGAGTTGGCCTCTTCTGTTCTAGACCAGAGGAAGTGGCCTCAGGTGGCACAAGGAGAAGCATCAAAAGTAGTTTATTCAACTGTTGAAAGATTTTTTTTTTCACCTAATCGGTGGGATTTACTAATTTTGGTGCTGTTAATGTCTGTTCTTAAAGGCCTTACCCTGATCTTCAACCCCCAAAAAGCAAATTACTGGGGAGGGTGAGTGCTGCAGTTGGAACTCGCTGGAGCATCAGCCAAAGATTGGGGTTCTAATAAAATAACAGAAAGAGGGATCTTGATAAGAAATGGAAATGAAGAATGGGAAGAAAGGAAACTGAAAGTTCCGTTTAATCAGCATGGAGCTGCAGAAAAATAGAAGTAAATTATTAAAGCCTGAATTTCATACTTATGCTGCTGGGTGTAGCTGTAGTTTAATAATTAGATAATTACTAATAATTAATAGCAATTATTATCCTGCATTCAGAATATTGTCATTTTTGTGCAGCATAGGAATTCTGATGTGCTCCAGCTTTATCTTGAGTGGCCCATCAATAACCAGAATTGCCTTAGAAACAGGGATTGGTGTCATCTCTGTGGGAAACTTTTCTAAAACTTAATTCCCTGGTTTCTGCATAGAAGGGAAGAGAGGAAACCTTTGCCACTGACTGAATTTTATCCTCTTTTTTCCTTCCCTAAAGGCTTTCGATAGAGAGGGTGACCCCATCAAATACCTCATTCAGAATGGAGATCCTCAGCAAGTTTTTAATCTCTCTCAGAGGTAAGTGGGAAACCCTTGGAAAACAGACTTGGAACTTGTCAGCCCAGGGAATGAGGAGCTGAGAGAAAAGGGTTGTGCTCAGACACCTTCAGCTGCTCCTTCCAGGGGCTGTCAGCCTTTAATGAGAGCTCTGTGAGCCAAAATCAACTCTGGGCTTTGTCACTGGCCACTGTTTATTTATTTTAAACACTTTGGGTAAGAGAAACTCACTGAGGTGGAAAGATTCCATTTAAAAGAGTGGCCAGGGATTAATTAAAACCCTTTTACCTGTCAGCTCCTGACTAATGGCAGGGACAATTTTTGCTTTAATTTCCTGACTTGTTATGGTTTAGCCTGTAGTGAAAAGCCTTTTGAGCATTGTTTAAGAACTGTATTTTCCTTAAATTGAATTCCAACTTAAATTGAGTGAGAAAGAGAGGGTTTATTTTGAATTGTAAGCGCCAGATTGGTCTGTGCCTGGCCCACCACGCTCTATTTTACCTATTATTAGCTATTAATTATTATTTGCAATCCAAAGTATCCTTTTCCTTGCAGGAGGAAGGGAGGGTGGTGAGCCAACTTCCCACAATGAATTATGGGACAGAAGTGACCTGGGGCTTATTAATTCCTGGTTCAAAATAATTCTAATTTGGTGTGAGGGAAAGATTGTGAACCTAAATACCCCAACCTCCTGAGACAGGCTGATGTTTTGATCCAGGATTATTCCTGTATCCAAGTGGAGAGCATTAGGAATTGGCTCATGGCTTTTTCTTGGCTTTCACCCACAGAAAGCCTAAAAGCTCCTACAAAGAGCAGCCTTGGTGTCAGCAAGGTGGTGGAGCTCAGGTGCTCAGAGACCTCTCCCAGGTGCCCTGCTAACGTGTCCTGGTGTTGTTTCATTGCCAGCTCTGGCCTGCTGGCCTTGGGAAAGCCTCTGGACAGAGAGAGCACTGACCGCTACATCCTCATCGTCACGGCCTCGGACGGCAGACCCGACGGGGTGAGTGTCCTGCTGGGGCCTTGGGAAGGCTGACCCTTCCCTTGATAAAGTAGGGATTTATCAAAAGGCCTCAATGGATCCACCTTGGGCAGCACAAGAGCCCAGCCAGGGCTGCACCCAAGGTGAACCAAAATGGGCACAAAATGGACACCTGGTCATGGGGGTCTCTCACTTTTATCAGTTCTGCTCCATTTGCATATTGGAGCTAATTGTCCAATTACAGCTTTACCCCATGAAGTCCCATATATTTTTTTAGTCCACCATTGTTTATATTCTTGGGCCTGAGATTTGGATCATTTGTCCTTGGTCCCCAGCTAGAGAAGGAATTGTTTTGTCTCCCTGCTCTGTGCACAGAGCTCACCATCCCTTAATGTGAAGCTCAGACTCACACACTAAAGCAGCACAGAATCTGAAAAGTGTAAAAGCTAAAACCTGAGGCATCAGACTGTGAAGGGGCTGGACAGCACTGGCCACCTCCATGTGGTCTGATTGTGTGTTTTCCATGGATCTTGACCAAACCTATCTGAAATCTGGGAGTTTTCCTTTGGTTGGTGTGGGTGAAGCCTGTCTGTCCCTGCCTTTGATCATGGACAAAGGGATTTTGCTGCTGCTTTGTGCGATTCTTTAACAGCCAAGGGTTTGTGTATTCACAGATGTTCATCTTCTATTTCTTCTCTGTGCTATTTGATACCTGTTTCTCTTCTTCCTTTCTCCCAGATGTGGAAGTTTTATTGGTGATTTGTACTTTATCCAGCCCTTTTCCACAGCTGACTGTCCAGCTCTCCAGAAAAATCTGGAAAAATCCCATTTCTCTTTCAAAAATAACAATTTTTTTGTCAGGAGCTATCTGCAGGTCTTCTATGTTTGCACCGATCTGTGACCCCACAACCAACCCCACCAACTGCTGCTCACACTTGTGTTCAATATAACAAAATGGTGATTTTTTCAATTTTCATATTATACAATGGTGGACTATTTAAGGATATGTGTTTATTGATCAGGCAGAGGCAACAGAATTATTTTTCCTGAAAGCTTGCCGCTGGATTGTGCCAAGTCCCTAGGAATGCAGCAGCTCTGCCATGGAATAATAGCACAGGTGGGGGAGAAATCTCTGTACATCTGACCTTGTGTATAATGGCACATCTAAAATAATATCAATAATAATTAATAAATAACAAGAATGGGCTGTTCTAGAAGGATTTGAGATTGAAACAGAGCTATCTCTGGCACATTGCTATAGAGTGATCATGAAAATTCTGAGATTTGGACCTGTGCTCATTGTGGCAGAAGAAAATCTTGTTTGTTTTTTCTATCTCGTGCTGTTTTTATATTCTTCACCTTACAATCTTAGCCTTCCTACCCAGGATTTACTCAGAATTCCCACACACACTCAAAAATATCAAGTAAGCCTTTATACAATTTAGTGGCAACATAGAGTAATTATAACAGTCTCCACCTTTTCCATGAAAAATCTGGTTACAGTTTTTGTGGGTTTGTTCTTCATGAACTGCTCTCACAGCTGTGAGTTTGGTGGTTTTGATCTCAAACTCTCGGCTGGGAAATCTGAAGATGTAAATTAAAGACTTGCAAGTTGGTTCAGGCTGTGTTACGCTCCTCAAATACTCTCTGGGGTGTAAAAAAAAGAGGACTGAAAAGCTCATTCCTTTTCCTTTCATCTAGAGAGAGATTCATTCGCTTTGCCCCGGGATTAAGCGGCCAGCAGATTAATTCTAACATTCTGAAGGTGATAGTTGGGGTTTTGAAAGGAAATCCTGTTAATCATGGCACAGTGCTTAGCAGAAAATAGTTGTATGTGAGCTGAGATATGGTGTTTGAAGCTCATCTCTGGAAAAACCACCCAAAATACACCATGGAGAGCTCCTTTAGAGCTGTCCCTGGACCATGCTGTTGGACACCTCTTGAAGTTCTTGTTACTGGTTGTAACAACAAAATCCACTTTAAGAACTCCATCTCCTGATATCTCATCTCTTCTCCTCCCTCAATCCCATTAGCAGGGGATGCCCAGGCAGCTTTGGAATCCCCATCCCTGGAGGTGTCCAAGGAAGGGCTGGACGTGGCACTCAGTGCTCTGGCATGAGGATCAGTCACAGATCAGATTTGATAATCTTGGAGATCTTTTCCAGCCTTGTTGATTCCATGGCTCTGTGATACCATGCCAGATGTTTTGCCCTGGAATTTTGCGGCTGCAGGTGTGTGTGCATTGCTCTTAGGGTGAAGTGTGGGCACACTCTGGAGCTTGAGCATTTTTTCTCTGCTTGGTTTGGGGTTTTTGTCACTGTCCCTTCCCTGCCTGTAGCTGCTTTCTGCAGTTCATATTTTCTGTCAGTGGTGGGGCACATTTCTTCTCAAGATTGTCCAGCAATAGGACTCAGTTGACCAAAGTTCCTGGTGCCAGCAGCTGGAAATGGTTAAGAGCTGGGCTTGCCAGGATTACAAAGAAGGCTGGATAAACTCTTTGGCTTTCATTTTGCAAACAAATGGATGAAACAAGGCAGCTCAACCAAGCTGTTAAATCTCCAGGCCTTTTCCATGCCAGGAAACAGTGGGTGTGACTGATTTGCCAGGCTTCTCTGTGTCCTTACAATGCCCTCGATTTGCAGCTCTTCTGGATGTGCTCCTGCTGTTTGACAGGCTTCTCCTCGAGGAGGGTCAGGACCCACTCAAAGCTCCTGGTTGGTACTGTGCCAAAACCTTCTGAGGACACAAATCCTTAGTCCAAGTGGTGCCATTTCATGGAGCAATTTTGCTTTTTAACTAGTTTTTAGCAGGAAGCAACAGTGTCTTTCTAGGAAAAAAAATATTTCTACAATTACAAAACCATTACTCATTCACCTGCTGCTTGTCATCCAGCTCTGCTTTTTGTGAACAGTTCCATTAGAACCCACAGAAAACTGGTGATGTCACCAGATGCCTTGTTGCAGTTTGCCTAAAATCCTAAAATTAATTCCCCAGGCAGGTACAATGTCATTTAAATCCCATTAACATATTTTAACCGGTAACATATCCAGCCTGATCCCTTTCCATCCAACATGAAACCAGCTATTAGAGTCAAACCTACTTAAAGTCAGCTTTTGGATTTTATTTCCTGTATTTGCTTGGGTTTTTTTTAAATTTGAAAGGCATTCAAAAGAAAAATACTTCACTGGTGTGGGGATTTTTTGTTGTTGTGGGTTTTGGGGTTTTTTTTTTCAATGAGATGTGGTGGCTCGACCCTGCTCTACCCCTGCCCTCCTCAGCTGGACAGGGAAGAAAAATATAAGCAAAGACTCAGGAGTTTTATAACCCCCCACTATCAGAACCTTGCCACACAAACCCAGTCCAGCAGAACTTTCCTCCACAGTTGCACCATGGATAATTGGCATTTGTACAATTTTGCAGCTTAGTTTTGTGAACAGTCATAGGATCCCTAGATAAATTCCAGTTGCAGAGGGTCTAAGAAGCTGATGTTCCTCAGGCACTGACAATTTAAATGTGGCTATTTAATCCATACCTTTCAAGCATAAAGATGCCCAAAAAGCCCTCAGAGAGTGGGGAAAAGGGAACATTTGCATTGGTCTTTGGTACTCACCTGAGTAAGTTTTATGTTTGTAGCTTCACCCAGTGATACTGGTTCAGAAATTCCTCAGAAACTGAGGCCAGCATTCCAGAATTTCAATATCCACAGTATTTCCCAGACAAATTCTGTGTGAACAAAGATTTTTGGCCATTATGACATGAAAGCAAAGGGTCAAGACTTCTGCTCGCCATTTTTTAAATAATAGTGAATAAAATCTTGGAATACCTCAGCTGGGAAAGGTTGCTATGCTTGGAAATTTTTGATGTTTTCAGGAAGAAATTTATCCCAGACTGCTTTGGAAACTTTCTGTCTCAACATGATGACTCTCTTGTTCTCAGAAAACCAGGGATGTTTTACTCCATGGAGCTAAGCAAGGCTCAGACATCCCCAGCTCTGACAGGATCTTCCTTGGCCCAGGGAGACACATTAAAATGGATTTTTCTTCCCATTCTGGTATCTCTGGGAGTTTGGAGGACAGCAGGATACCTCCCACATAAGCCTGTGGGTCCAGCAGCCCCAGCCTCACACTTGTGGGGAGCAGTGTTTCCTCTGGATATGCCTTTGCCACAGTTATGAATGTCACAGAATCCTTAAAGCTGGAAAAGATCTCTGAGATCATCAAACCCAACCACCAACCAGCTCCACCACTACCATGTCCTCAAGTGCCACATCCACACGTGTCCTGAACACTTCCAGGGATGAGGACTCCACCACTTCCTCAGAAGCTGTTCCAGTATTTCACAATGTTTTTAGTGAAGATATTTTCTTTCCTATCCAAGCTAAACATCCCCTGGCACAACTCCAGGTCATTTCCTCTCATACTGGAGAAGACATCTCGCTCTTTCCAGGCCAATGCTCTGTGCCTGCCCTAAAATCCACTGGAATTTAGGATAGGATACAAGGTGGTATTGGCTCTCTGTGGTATTTTTGATCCCAGATATTCTTTAGAGAAACCCCCATCATCACCACTGAAGTCTGTTGAGCTCATTTTTGCATTTGCAAAGTCTGTGGTCCCACACACCTGGATTTTTGGGGGTTTTTAAGGTTTTTGGATTTTTTCTTGCTTGTTTTTCTGTGTCATTACTATTTATGGTTTTTGGATTTTTTCTTGCTTGTTTTTCTCTGTTATTACCAAAGGGCCTAAGAGAGGTTTGACAAGACTGCAGTGGCACAGAGTAATTGAGGTTTCTCTTTTCTAAGCCCCAAGGCTGATTTAAATGATTCATGTGGTGTAGTCATGGTGACACCATTTGACTTTAAGGGATTGCTAATTCTATCAAAATTAATCCAGAGCCCCTTATGCCCTCACCCAGCACCTTGGCTTTCTGTGGAATGGGGTGACCTGGCTGCCACCTTTCCATTACTCTTCCCTGGAATGCTCCTGATTGTTTAAAATGCTCAGCTGTGCTTCCCAAATTATTGTTGTTCTGAGTTATGACCTGGAGCATTAACAGGCTTGTGGGTTTTCCCTGGAAAACACAACCTGTCACCATTAACAATCCAACAACAAAAAACAGTTAAGGTTGCATTAATTTAGCAGGCAGGAAAATGCTTTTATTTCCCAAGTAATGAGCTTTTAGTTGTGGATGGGCAAAGTGGAATGTGAAGGAAAAACCACATTCCAAGCTCAGTTTGTGTTCACAAATTGGGGTGTGTTTGGATGCAATTCCAAGGCAAGAATTCCTGTCTTCACCTTTCAGAGGGAGAAGTTTGAAATAAATACACATGGCTTTGGTCAGAAAAAAGAAAAAGCTATCTGTTTGTCAATAATGTGCCTTAAATGTCCATGATTTTCTCTTCCTTTCTCATATTTTCTGTTCTCTTTTGTGATGTATAAGGTTTTCATTTTGGGAGCTTTTCCTTTGGGCTTTATTTTGGAGTTTTGACAGTTTTTCTCTTTGTCTCGTTTCCAGGCTTATTGGGATTTTTTCTCATTAGTGTAATTATTAACAACTGCAGAATTACACTTCCCTTCCCCTCAGAGTCTTCTCTCCAAAATTTCTTTGCAGTCCAGCTGGCAATTTCCTCTTTCTAGCTTGCAGAGGGTTGGGAGATACTTCTTTTAAACTTCTCATGGAAGGAAAGAAGGTTTGAAAATGGAATCACAGAATTCCCCACTCAAATATGGATTTCTTGAGATGAATATCAATAAATCCTGATATGGAGATCAGCAGAATTATTTACTATTTCTTTTTTGATCAAATAAAGGCTTTGCCTCCAATTGCATTATTTGCAAACTGCTTATCTCTGAACATGACAGGTTTGTCTAAGAGTTTGTCCAAATTAATAAACTTGCTCGACATCAGAGCCAAGAATGTTTCCTCTCCAAGGCATAGAATGCTCTCATCAATTCCCAACTTCAATTTAAATGACAGGGTGCAAATAAAATAAAAACAAAGTGGAATTTCCTTCAGATTTATCATCCATAACATTTATCAGGGCCTGGCATCCTTAGGACTTGTGCAGACAATGTAAATTTTACAATTATTGCTTAGGGAAGAATTGTCTATGTAAGAAATAATTGAGGGCCCCTAAGAAAGATCTAAACTGCTGCTCTGGATCTTTTATTTATGTTCATTATAAAAGAGAAGTTAGCAGGGTTTCTCCAGTAATGAATAGGAAATGCCTGATATGAGGCTGAGATGGCTTTTTCCCTGGTTAAATTTCCAGGAATAGCTTTAGGATTCCTTCCCAAACTGTGCTTGATGATTCTGTTGTAGAAAAGCCTCATTTTTAACCAGGCAAAGCAGTTCTCAAACTTTCCTGTGCTGGATTTGCATGAAGAGTATCCCTGGAAAACCAGCTGTGAATTTAGGGTATCTCATTATTTTAGGGAACGAATTCTTTAAATAGTTTTATTCTTTAAATAGTTTTAAATATTTAAATATTTGTGAAGACCTGAAGACCTTTTTGTTGTTTCTGTGCCTCTTTTAGCATCCTCTACAAACCCACTTTCCGCTCCCAAAGTCCAGCCTGGCCTTGGGCACTTCCAGGGATCCAGGGGCAGCCCCAGCTGCTCTGGGCACCCTGTGCCAGGATCTCCACATTTTTCCATATGTTCTGATCCAGTGGCAGGCTGAAAAGAGGCTCTGGTTTATCCCTGATTATTTAGTCAGTGGGATTTTAGTGTCTGGTGACTTTTCAGTGATTCCCAGCAGGGTTGATGAAGTTGTTCCCAATCCTGCTCCGTGCTGCAGTTCTGGAGAAGCCCCTGTAATTCATTCTGGTTGTCAAATAAGGGCTTTTTTCAGAGCAGCACATCAATCTGAGGTTGGAGCTTCAACAAATCTTTGGAGCCATCTAATGGGGATGTAAAAACGTTGGTTTTGGTCAATAATCTTTGATCACAGCACTTTCTGATGTTAATGAGAGAAGTGCTGCCCTCAAAGACAGGTGAGTCCCACTTCATGGTAAAGGTGGGCATTGCTGAGACAGCAGTGAGATAAAAAATGTTTCCTGTATTTGGGTGAAACAGGGAGATTTTGAAGTTATTCCCATTTCCTTTCTCAGTTTCAGGATCTGTTACTGATTTTAAGGAAGAGAGCCCAGGGGGTTGCTGCTAACCCGGAGTCTGCTTTGAATGCTCCTTGTGATTTCACCCACTGTGGGTCATTTGATAAATTGTAATTCATAAAAAAATGAAGATTATTTGAAATACTGGTCTTATTACAGTGATTTCTGAATTCATTCACATCTGATAATTTTCTAAGCTATGACTCATATAAAAACAGGGATTACTTGAAATGTTGGTCTTCTTAGAGCATCTAATTTGAACAAACACAAGTTTAGGGAGAGGAGCATTTGATAAAATTTCCCAAACTAATTCTGCTATTTGGCATCTCATTAAGGTGGTTTTTTTCCCCTTGCAAAATATTATTTCTTTGCAAAAATCTTGCCTTTCAAATTCAGAAGTGAAAATTTAAATATGACAAGTGGAGCACTGACCTGCATGTGTTGGCTGACAGGGAGGGTGCTTAAGATGAATAAAGAATGGCCAGGAATGTGAAAAATACTGAAAATCCTTAGCAAGAGTTGGAAAAAAAAATCCCAAACATTTCTTTTCCTTCCTCCCTTTCTCCTTCTAAAATCCTCTCAAAGAGACAAAATGCTGCAGATGATCAACCACAGCCCGTGAAAATTATCTGGAATGAAAAGAATTTTTTTTCCTAATGGGAATTTCTGCTTTAAGCCGTTGCTATTTAACACCACGTTGCCTCAGTTTATTAAGTGTGAGGGTGTTTATTTCCCTGAATTTCATGGAGCTGAGTTACCTTTGGAAAAGCTGATTTACATTCAGTGTGCATCACAGCAGAGCAAACTGTGCGGCTTTTGCCTGGTCAAGAAGGCAGAAAGTTCATTTTCCTTTTAGAAATGGGATGTGGGAATGGCAGCTTCAGGAACAATTAGCAAATAACTGGGGCTCAGTAAACAGAAGCTGCCAGCCTGGGAGCGCCTTGTGCTGGCTTGGTTCAAAATCCTCTGGATTTTTGAATTTTTTAAATAGTGAGGAGTTATTTTATGCAGATGTTGGGAGCTCATGGGACACTGAAAGCACACCAGCTGAGAAAAGCTGATTTTGACGCCAGTAGAGCACCAGAAGATGCAGGTCTCCATTCAGACTTTTTGCTTGGGGTTTTCTTTGGTTTTGTTCTTTTCTTTGTTTCTCTATTTTGCTGGTTTGAGGTTTTTGTTGAGGGAAGATGGCTGCAGGTTTCCCTATGAAGCCTGTGAGGTGCCGCTTTCAAACAGGTTTGTTCTTCCTAAAGCAAAGGCATTTCTTCTGGGGTCCCATCTGCACAATGTAATTCCTGTGAGTGTCCTGTCATAAACATTTCCATGGAATCATGGAATTTTTATGGTTGCAAACGACCTCCAAGGTTAGCAAGTCCAACCCATGACCAGGCACCGCCTTGTAACTAAACCACAACTGCAAAGTGCCACATGCTCTCACTTTTTAAACACTTCCATGCAGAAACTCCTGCTGCTGGCCAAGCTGAGCCTCCCCTGGCCCAGCTTGAGGCCCTTTCCCCTTGTCCTGTCCCTGTTCCCTGGCAGCACAGCCCGACCCCCCCTGGCTGTCCCCTCCTGGCAGGGAGTTGTGCAGAGCCACAAGGTCCCCCTGAGCCTCCTTTGCTCCAGGCTGAGCCCCTTGCCAGCTCCCTCAGCCCCTCCTGGGGCTCCAGCCCCTTCCCCAGCTCCGTTCCCTGCCCTGGACACGCTCCAGCCCCCCAAAAGGGCCCAAATTTCCCTCAGAGGAATTTGATGCAAAGCATCAGAACACACAAGATTAAAGCTTTAAGACACTGAGTTGCATGAATTGATTTAAAATTCAATCTATTAAACACAATAATTTATTAAATACAACAATGTGGGGGTTTGATCTGGAGCTCTCAGTCTATGGGAGCAGAGCAAAGGGATGTGACTCAAGCCAGCACCTCTCCACATTTTGGATTGGGAGAGAAAATTTCCACAGACATATTTTGTTGACATTTTATATTAAATACAGTGAATTCTGCTGTTCCCACCTCCTGGGATGTTAAAATTGGGTTGCAAAATAGAACATCATGGTTGGGTGGGGGGAGGATGATGCAGGGGGATGATACAGGATGATTGTGTCACTTAATCAGCTTAGTTAATCATCACTCTGGTGTATGTTGGTTGATAAATCACTAATTTCCTTTTCACATTGTGGCAAATTTTGATATTTCCAGATTTTTCCTTCCACTAACAAAAAATACTCCTTAAATCCTTAAAGTACTGTATAAAAACTAAAAGCTAACTGATATTTTTCATGCATCTCTAATATATCAGTCAGTCTGGAGCTTGTTTTGTCTTCCAAAAATTCAAAATAAACTCTTGAAATGCTTCTCTTTTCACAAAAACATGTTTAAAAAATTGATTATCTGCTTACCTGTGATTCTGCCCAATAAGTATCAGCAGGGTTCTAACCTGGGGAGCTGTAAAATAAAGAGAATTTCTTCAAAATGTTCTTTTTCTGCCTAGACTTCAACTGCTACTGTCAATATAGTGGTGACAGATGTCAATGACAACGGACCAGTTTTTGACATGTTTCTCCCCAGAAATCTCTCTGTGCAGGAAGAGGAAGCCAATGCTTTTGTTGGTCAAGTAAGGGTAAGTCAATAAAATTGTGTATTTTATTATCCAAGCTGTCCAGATGATGAGGAAAGGGCACAAAATAATTGTGCCTCAGACAAAAACCCATCCAAATATCTTCAGCTGAAATGCAAACTCTCCATTTGTGGCTACAGAGTCACATTTGGGGGCTTTAAAATATTGGAATTGTTTTCTTCTCTGTGCTAAGTATTGAAAACACTTTGTCACTTAAAAACAGCACATTAAAAAGCTTTTTCTTTTTAGGAAATTCCACTGTAAAACCTGCTGGTAACAGATTTACAGGGTCAAAACGGTGTTGCCACATTTTTAAATGATTTGTTTTGAGATGGAACTTGAACGTGCTGAGCAAGTGACACCCGGGTGTAGGAAATTGTCACACCTAGAGGAAATTTTGAGGCCATTAAGGGGAAAATCAGTTCAACCCTTGAGTGAAATATAATTGCTGACCTGGTATAACAATAGGGGATAGTGTAAATTTGAGGGTTTGAAGTTGTAAATTTTTGTAACACATGGATTCAGTCTCTTGAAGAAAACATCACTTTTTTTTGGTAATGTTTGTTTTTCCTGACTAAAGGGAAAAAAGAAAATACTAATTAGAGGGGTTTTCAATCCAGTAGTTGAATATAATGTGTCATATCTGCTGCACTAAGGTTGGATCCAGCAGGAGCTGTAGGTAAAAGTGGAATTGGGAAGCATTTTTCAGGAATTTAGGTGGAAAATGTGCCTTTTTTTTTCCCCAGCAGCAACCATATCAAAAGAAAGTGGGAGCTCCTTACGTAGAAGCTTCAGAAATCAGGACATTTTGGGTACCATGGGAACCCAAATACCCATAATAATCATGTCCCTTCCCATCCTTATTTTATTTCATAAGAAATCAGAGCTGGTCTTGGATGAAGTTTGGATCCTTTGGTGCAATTAAGTCAGTTTTGAAAAATGGTTAAATTATTGCTCTGCTTTTTGTCATTGCCTTCCTGTGTGGTTGTTTTTCATTTTGCATCCTAAAAGGCACAGGTAGAACATTTCAAATCAGTCCCAAATATCCTTCAAATCCATTTTGTGCTTTGCTGGGGCCCTCAAGGCTCAATCATCTTCTCAAACACGAGCCTGCCTCTATTTTTAGCTGTGACAGAACTGTAAAATACAACAAATAATTGCCACAAGAAGCTCCCTGGCTTCTAAATGAGTGCAATTTCCTAGTTGTGTGGAAATGAGAATATTTATTGTGGTCTTGGGATAGTTTATTCCTACTTGAAGTGACAGAAACTGCTTCTGTCATTTCCTGTCCTGCTTATCCCTGGATGGAGAAAGCTTTTTCTTTATAGCCTAAATATTGGGTGTATTTCTCCTCTCTCATGTTCACAACTGCAAATTGATGTAGGGATACCCATTGGAAATGCCATTCTGGGGTATTGAAAAGAGAAATTGGGGCATTTGGATTTTTTTTTTCTGGCTCCAGTGAGGTTATTGAAATAATGGTGATGAGAGTTTGGGTGTAGCTGTGTTGTTTGAGGATATTCCTTAAAAACTGAAATGGCTTTTGGTGTGTTGTGCTTCACTGTAGATAAAGCCACAGCGGGTATAGGGGAGGTGTTAATGGGAATAAATTTTGTGTGGAAGCTTTAATGTGGATAAAATGTACATAAAGAGCTATTTAAGGTGGGAATACCTGGTAAAAGAAGAAATCCTTGTAGTGCTGTGTGTTTTCCCTACCAAGAATTAGCCCATTGATTAACCAAGCTGCTTTTCAGAAAACTTTTTATTCATTTCAAACAGAAACCTAAAATCCACCAGAGCAAGCAGTCATACAGAGGATTTTAAATAAAAAGACAGATTTTGTGGTGTCCCTTTCCCTTTGGAATGCCACCTTCCCATTTTGCCTGGGGGAAAAATAAAAAATTAGCAAGAGATTTTTACCTTAAAACTCAAGATCTGTCCCTGCTGCTCATGGGAGCAGAGAACCTGGTGAGGAAGGCCATGGAAAAGGTGCTCAACCACTTTGATCCCTCAGGATTTTTGACTCAGGATGTTTGGTCTCAGGATTGGGTGCTTGGGCTCACTGTCAGAATTCCAGGGTGGTTTGGCTTGGGATCTTAAATCTCATCCAATTCCAGCCCTGCCATGGGCAGGGAAACCTTCCACCATCCCAGCTTGCTCCGAGCCCTGTCCAGGCTGGTCCTGGACACTTCCAGGGATGGGGAATTTTAAGCAATTTGGGATATAAATCAATCTGAACACTCCCAGGAATAACTCCTGCCACAGACCAGAGATTTCCATGCTTTGCTTTGCTTTCTGTGGGAAAGCTGGACTTTCAAATGGATTCCCATAAGGACTCTGATAATATTTGGGGCTGGTTTCCCAAAGAAATGTAGCAGGAAGGCAGGGAGGGGTTTCCTGTGGGAGAGGGAGGGTTTGGTATTGTATTTGCTGGAAATGTCCTGAGGCAGGAATGATGCATCTGACTCCATGTTCTCAGAAGGCTAATTTATTACTTTATAATACTATATTATATTAAAGAATATTATATTAAACTACACTAAAGAATACAGAAAGGATACTTACAGAAGGCTAAAAAGATAGTAATGAAAACTTGTGACTCTTTCCAGAGTCCCAACATGGCTTGGCCTTGATTGACCGATGAGTGAAAACAACTCACAGCAGAATCCAATGAAACAATCTCCAAGCACATTCCACATGAGCACAACACATGAGAAGCAAATGAGATAAGAATTGTTTTCCTTTTCTCTGAGGCCTCTCAGCTTCCCAGGAGAAAAATCCTGGGCGAAGGGATTTTATCAGAGAATGTGAATGCCACAGTTTGGAGCATTTATTCCATGCAGGCAGGCAATATCCACCCTTGGAAGTGCTCTCCCTCTCCAGCAGCTCTGCTGCCAGCTGGAGCTGCAGGAGGCACTGGCACAGGAGTGCTGCCTGTGGGCACTCCAGGAGCCTCCTGAAGATGAAAAGAACAAAAGCCAGACAGGATAATGCTGCCAGTGGAGCTGATGTGTTTCCAATCCTTTTATTTCACACTGTGTTCTCTAAATTGGGGCAGTCAGAGGTGGGTTGGATTCCCTGCTGCTGCTTCCCCTCTGATCCTGGGGATCTCCCAGCAAGGCAGGAGCACAGCTGCTGCTGTGTGGAAGTCTCCACAAAGGGCTCCCAGGAATCCAAAAAGCTCCAGCTGGAAACTCCACAGTGAAATTCAGGCACTTTGTTGCAGTCTAAACCAGCTGGAGATGGGGTATCAGGATGTTTGCATTGTACACTGCGCTTCAATCAATCCCAGGGGCATGGGAGGTAAAAAAGATGGAATGACACTTAGGAAAGGGATCAATATATTGATCTGCAAGCATGTTCACAGCCTTGGGCAGGGGGAGACAGTCCCCAGCAGTTTATTGCAGACTCTAAAAAAGCAGCCTGGGGTTAAATAAAAAGTTGTTGAGCTGATGGGGCCCTGGAGAGGAAAGACATCCCTTGACAGAAGTTTTTATTCATTTGGGGTTTTATTTATAGTCAGATTCTTTCACCCAGGCCCATAATTCATTTATTGTTGGATATTTTGGTGTCATTGATCAGCACTGTGTGAAAACTCCAGCATGAATGTGTTGCTATCAAAGAGAGATAGGGAAGGAAATGAGATCGAAAATGGGGATAAAGAATTATGTGTTCAACTATCACTGGCACTTGGATCTTCCCTAAAATGGAAACAGGATAAATTAATTCCAGTAATGAGAACAGTTTGCAGGGTGTGTGATACCTCTTGGTGTCACCTGCTTGGTTTTAAGTTACGAAAGAAATGCTTTAAGAAAGTTGGTTTTTAGGATGGACCTATTCTTCCTACTGGAAAAAATGAGAAAGTTTGGGGGAATTTATTTGGTTGTACTGTACTAGGCCTCCTGAATGCTGGTGAAATGTAATTATTTCCCAAAAAGCTTTCGGTCCATGGGTATCAGTGAATTCTTACATGCTCCTGTTTTTATTTAATATATTTATAAGGTGATAAACCCTGGATCTAAAGCCTGATTTAAATTTCATGGCTGTTGGGTAAAGCTTGTTGTGTTGGACTAAATGACCTCTAGAGATCTCCCACAAGCAGCTCCTCCTGTGTTTCTACAAGCAGGAAAAACTCCTTAAAACGCTGGTGAGGAATTATTGCCCATGCACATGGCATGGTTGGGATGAGATGAGCTTTAAGGTCCTTCCCATCCCAAAGCATCTGTTATTCTGTCATTTTATTACATTACAGGATCTTGTGGAAAAGTCTAGAAAGGAATCTGAGTTTTCCTAAATCCCCACTGCTTTGTTTTTGGTGTGAAGGGTGTGATTTCCCAAAACCTCCACTGCAGATTACACTTTGTGTTAAAAATACAGGCTCCTGACATTAAATTCCCAAATTTCCTAGACTTTAGGACAACTTGAAGGAATATTAGAGGTAGAGGAAACAGGAGAAGACCAGGAAAAGAAGGAGATTTATTGGCAGAGAGGACAATCCAGGAGGAAAAGGAATTAAAATTAGAGGTGGAAAAGATAGGAAAAATCCAGGAAAAAAGGGGATTTAATGGCAGGAGAGGACAATACAGAAAGAAAGGACCTAAGCCTTTGGGGAAGAATAAAATCACAGGCTCTGAGGTAAATCTCCAATACCCAGAGTGAGTCCAGGACTCCTGCTCACTGCATGACCCAGTGGCTAACAACGCAGCTTGAATTCATCTCATAAATGTAAAACCAGCAGGAGCAGCTGGGATTTGAGTCAGAATCCATAAAAAAACAAATCAGACCCCAAAATGAGAGAATCAGAATGTGGCATGTGAACTCCAAGCAGAGAAAGTTCAGACTTCATTTCTTCTAAGTGGTTGGGTGATCACAAGATCATTGAGAGAGAACCTTGGTGATATAATTTTCTTCAGTTTATTAAGGAATTTGTCCCCAGGGAAGATAGAAAGGACTTTAATAAGGCTTTCAGCACTGTCTCTCTCAAAATCCTCATGGAGATGCTGGTCACAGAAAAAAATTTCATGTACTTCTAGCTGGATTTTCATGTTTGTTAACAGGCAAATTCCCCTTACAACATGATTGATGTCTCAAGTCCAAAGCTGTGGCACCAGGAGAAAGAGGTGGGATTATAAATTTGGGCTGTTTATTTCCATTCTAGACCATCAGTGCTAGAATTACCTCTTCCTGCTGGCACCAGGGAATTCCTGGAGGATATTTGGCAGCAGTGGCTGCAGCCACAGTTCCTCATCTTTTTCCACTGTTCCTTGAACTTAGGTCAGCTTGGGCACAGCTCAAAGAGTTTAAAAAAGCTCCTTGCCACCCATAACGTGGCCTCTGAAGCAAAAGGGATTTCAAAAGCTGTGCTCTTGTCTTCCCTGTTCCCAAAATTTATTATATTTGTGCATTCATCTGCATCTTTGCCTTCCAGATAATATTTGTGCTTTAGTGCAGTAGAAATATTGATATTTGTTATCAGCATGTTCATGGCAGTTGATTGTTGAGACTCCAAGGATTTTCCTCGAAAGGAATTCTTGGTTTTGTCTGCTGACACTTTACATTTTGGGATGCCTTTAAGCCCTGTTATCTCTTTCAGCTTGATGCCAAACTAAATCTTCTGAATCGGTGATTTCATGTCTCTGGTTCATGCCCTTTTAGGATTTTGATGCCTGATTCCCATCCCTGGCAGTGCCCAAGGCCAGGCTGGATGGGACTTGGAGCAGCCTGGGATAGTGGAAGGTGTCCCTGCCCATGGCAGGAGGTGGCACTGGATGGGCTTTAAGGATCCCTCCCAACTCAAAGTCAAGAGAAATGCCAAAAAAAAAACTTTAGAGAAATATTTGGGAGCCTAGATAAATGTGCAGAGTTTAAATGGTGTATCCCATCTGTGATTTAGAAAGTTTTTGTTTTGGGAGGGCTTTTTGGTGTTTTGGTTTTTGCTAGTGTGCAAATTCATTGGTTTAATCTCTCTATCATATCATCGCCAAAGAACACGCTCATCAAAACCCCAAATTTTTTAATCATCCTTCAAGGACAACCTAGTCTCCAAGGTTAGGATTTTGTTGTGTGCCAGCCTGAAGAAAGCTGGGCTGGTTGAAGCTATGAAGCATTAAAATGTTATTAACTCATGTAGGAGGTTCACCAGCCCATCCAGTGGTAGGGTTGCAGCCATGAGCTTTTGGAATTTCATTTATTTTCATTTATATTTGCTCTTAGGGTTTAGCTGCTCTTAATGTGCAGTTTTGTTTGGAAGCACATTTAATTGGTTTTGGAATTAACCTTCCAGGTGCGCTGGAATTGGCAGAGACCTTAGAAGTAATCATCCTGGGCTCTTCTGGCTTGTGGAATGCCTAAAAATAGGGCAGGGTTGAAAATTATGCCAGTATTTGAAAATTTACAGGGTGTTTCCTTTATCCTGCTCTGAGTGGAGTGAAGGATAAGCTGCCATGACCTGGGAATTCAGTAGGATGCTCAAGTTCCTGGAGGATACCCACAGAACCCGCAGGGTTTTTCCAAAGGGTGTGTGTGCACTTGGGTCTCAAAGAAGGAGAATTTGCCTTGAAAATTGCAAGACAGCCAAAATCAAAGAATCCCAGACTGGTTTGGGTTGGAAGGGACCTCAAAGCCCATCCAGTGCCACCCCTGCCATGGGCAGGGACACCTTCCACTGTCCCAGGCTGCTCCAGCCTGGCCTTGGGCATTGCCAGGGATCCAGGGGCAGCCCCAGCTGCTCTGGGCACCCTGTGCCAGGGCCTGCCCACCCTGCCAGGGAACAATTCCTAATTCCCAATATCCCATCCAGCCCTGCCCTCTGGCACTGGGAAGCCATTCCCTGTGTCCTGTCCCTCCATCCCTTGTCCACAGTCTCTCCATCTCTCCTGGAGCCCCTTCAGGCCCTGCAAGGCCACAATTTGGTCACCCCAAAGTTTCTCCTCTCCAGGTGAACAATCCCAGCTCTCCCAGCCTTTCCTCCCAGCAAAGCAGCTCCATCCATAGAAAATATAAAAAGTGAAAGGCTGTGTAAAAGCTGGCAAGAAGTAGCAAAAGAGAGGAAAAACCTTTCTGAACTTTAGGAAAGAAGGAAAATCCAAACTTTTATGGATGACTGATGTTTTTCCCTCCTTAAAATATTTACAGATATTTGGTTTATGACAAAGAGGTCAGGCACATTTCAGATATTTGTGGCCTCTGACTGCATCTGGGAGATGTTAATTTTGTCCTGTGGGCACAAACTGTAATCTCCCTGCAAAACAAGTCCAAAATCCAATCTAACGCTCCCACCTACGCTTGATTTGCTGTTTGACTCAAATGAGGGACTTGGGAATACTTCCAACCCAGAGTAATAAACCCATTAAACCCTCAATAACAAACCTATGAAACCCCTAGTATAAAAGAACCATGTTATCTGCCACAAGAACTATAATTCTCACCAACAGCATCACTTGGATCCTCCAGCACAATTCCTGCCTTGAGCTGTGGAATACTGGGGGAGCTGTCCAAAATCAGGAGTTTGGTTGGCTTGGGTAGGGATTGTGGGGAACTTTTGCTCCTGAAGAAGGGAAATTTAAACTGAAGGAAGCTGGTTTTGTGGCAGAGTGGTCCCTAAGAAATGTTTCAGCCTTCAGGAAAGGGGGATACCAGAAATAGTGAATTGCTCAAGCGAGACATTTTGGCTCCTGTCCAATTTGATATTCTTAAATTTGAAGTGAAGTTCCCCAAGCCTATGAAATGCCTTTTTCACCAAATCAAAGAAAAAAAAACTTCTGAGCTTATTTCCTTTTTAAAAAGACAAAAGATAATGTTGTCATTCCATCAACAAAAAGCACATTCCTACAGATACCCACCATGCTTGTGGGTATCTGATTCGGAGCAGTAACCTTTGGAGTAGTAACCAAGTAGTAACCTTGTTTTGCTGTTTTCCAGCTCCAAAATTCCAGGCACAAATCCTCAATTAACCTGCCTAAATCCTGTCACCATTGTGAGCAAGAGTTAAGGATACAACAGGAGGGTTTTTTTTTTGCAAAGGCTGATAATGATATAATGAATATTGTTGACATTCAAGCCCTTGTCATTATAATTCAGAGTTAATGATCCTTCAGAGGTGTCTTAGTCATTCCCATCTCCCAGGACTGTGTTTTCCTGCTGTTTGAGATGGAGGGAGATGATTTGTTGCTCTGAAACACTTGGTTTATATTCCTGAGGGTTTGCTGGTGATGTGGAAGCAGAGCTGCTAACACAAATCTGAATTTACCACATCAGGTAAAGGCAGGCACCTTGTAGGGGATGGCATCTCTAATAAATATGGGATGGATTTTCTGGGAAATAGAGTAGGGAGTCATTCATACTCCCAGGTTTCCATGTTTGTTTTGTCATGCAGTACTTAATGAATTAGAGATGGAAATGAGAGTCATCCTGGAGATCTGAGGAGTCACCAGAATATCAGCAGTACTTGTTCTGTCTCTTTGCATGGACACATTTTTCCTGATTCTGGATAAACAGCAGATGTATCCTGGGCTCATCCCAATGTGGAGGGAGGGGATGCTCCTCCTCTCTTCTGCTCAGGTGAGGCCCCACCTGGAATTCTGTGCCCAGTTCTGGTGCCCCCAGCAAAAGGAGGGGCATGGAACTGTTGGAGCAGGTCCAGAGGAGGCCATGGAGATGCTGAGGGCTCTGGAGCATCTTCCCTCTGGAGCCAGGCTGGGAGAGCTGGGAATGCTCAGCCTGGAGAAGGGAAGGGTATGTGGAGACCTCACAGCTCCTTCCAGGGCCTGAAGGGACACAGGGCAGCTGGAGAGGGACCCTGCAACAGCAACTGGAGTGACAGGACAAGGGGGAATGGGTTCCCAGTGCCAGAGGGGAAATTCAGATGGGATATTGGGAATTAGGAATTGTTCCCTGGCAGGGTGGGCAGGCCCTGGCACAGGGTGCCCAGAGCAGCTGGGGCTGCCCCTGGATCCCTGGCAGTGCCCAAGGCCAGGCTGGAGCAGCCTGGGACCCTAGAAGGTGTCCCTGCCCATGGCAGGAGGTGGCACTGGATGGGGTTTAAGGTCCTTCCACCCCAAACCAGTCTGGGATTCTGTGATTCAGTGAGATGGACAAGGTAGAAATGGGGCAGCATTTGAGATGCAACGACACCATGGCCCTGTCTTCAAATCTCTACTATTCCTTTTCTAGTTTAGCTCTTTTTATTAGCTCTCTCCTGTTGTTTGGGGATTTTTTATTCTGGTTTGAGGTTTTTTGGTCTCAGTTTCCATGGTGCCTGTGTTCCCGGTGACCTTTGAGGGCTGTGTTGCCTCCAGCAACCACAGCTGCTGCTTCTGCTGCCTCGTGTCAGGTAGGAGCAGCCTCTGCAAGGCTGTGCAGACCCTTCTGCCTGGAGATACATCTGCAACTCCTTTTAGGGTCTGCTGTCATCTGGTGGCCCTTTAACTACCAAAACTTCAGGACTGTCACCATATTTTTGCGCAAATCACTGGGGCTGAGTTGTGGAAAGCCTTGAGTGGGCACAGGAATGTGTTCTCACCTCTTTTTAGTCCTGCCTTTTTCTCCTTGGCTTTGGGACTTTGTTTAGGATTCAGATGATACAGGAATGAACTGTTTCTTAGCTTCCCCCCATTTTTGTACCTGTTCACTCAGGGAATTCCACACAGTGTTGGTAATGACCAAATGGGATTAAATTTATTGGGATGTCACTGGTTCATGTTGTCAGGGTCTGGATAAATTCAACCAGGACTGTTTTTTTGAAGCAGAACTTTCTGAAAGCTCCCCATTCCTCACATCTCCTGTTCCCTCACTTCCTGGCAAGTCTTGTACCTGTTGGTGACAGATCTGGGGGTGAAATTGGGGTTAAAATTGTCCATTTTGGTACAGAGTGATGACTGCAAAGAGGGACAGAGAGTGTCCACACCAACACCAAGTCCTTGTCCAAGGAGCTGCTTCCCACAGGCTCTGGGAAATTATTTCCATGTGGGAACAGTTGTGCACCCTTGAGACAGGATTCTTTTAGGAAAGAGATTAAACTCTTTTTCTTTCTTGTCCATAGAGAGAACATTATCTCTTTTCAAGTTTAGAGTGATAAAAATATTAATTATTCAGCAGTGTTTTGGTGGTATAATCCCAATTAGATAATTGGATTATATTGAATTATCCATTTCTCCATGGAAAGGGTGCTCAGGCCTTGGCTCCAAAGGGAGCTTTGCAGTGCCCAGCCCTGCAGGTGTCCCAGGAAGGGCTGGAGGTGGCACTCAGTGCTCTGGGCTGGGGACAAGGTGGGCACTGGGCACAGCTGGGACTCCATGGGCTGGCAGGGATTTTCCAGCCTCAGTCATTCAGGAATTCTGTGAACCAAATCAGTCCTGCAGAACGAGGCAAAGGTGTTTCTGCCTAAGGATGTGCACAAATGAGTTCACAACATTCATAGTCATGTTTTATGGAACCCAGTTGCAAAGCCTGCCATATATTTGAAAGTAATTTTAATTTCCTTTCCTAAACAAGAAGTTTATCTATTCTAAAACATGCCTCCAAACTACCCTGATGCAAAACTGTTGTCTCGTGAGAATTTTTTGTCACGGTTTCCAATTATAAGCGTATTTCAGATTACTCTTGGAGATTCCTTTGGGGATTTTGGTTTGTTTGTTTGTTTGGGCTGTTTTAGATCTGTTACTTCTACAGAGGAAATGGAATTGATTGGAAATTAAGCAAATCCAGCTGACAGATGTGGATTAGAAGGATGCTATGTACCTATGGACCAGTCAGAATGAAGTTGTAACAAACCCTCCTTAGCACATGGGCACGATGCAGGGAAGAAACACAGTGATTGTTTTCCTTATTAGCAATTTTAATTAACTTTTAATTGATTTCTAGCAAGATAAATGGTTTCATTAGCAAGCCTTACAATAAACACCATCACCAGAATTAAGCATTCCCGGTGACTGTTCTGAAAACAAAATGTGCAAATCTCTTATGATCTTCACAGATGTCATTCATAAAGGCAAATAAATGAGAATAGAGTAGGGCAGAGTGCCCTTTGTATAATTTACATAACCTTGTTCATCACACCCTAATTTAATTAAGAGGAGGCAAAATAACAGGTCAGCATTTCAACCTGAGAGCTCTATGAAAACCTATTAATTTTGTCCATCCCTATAATTATGTGATAACAAGAATTATTTGGCTGACACTGAAATCTGAGGCTTGCTTCAGTGTGTGAGAACAAAGATGCCAACTAAAGAAATCAAAGTGGTTTTCTGTGGCAATCATCAGCCTGTTGTGAGCACAGAAGAATAAGGATGAAATGTGATAATGTTTGGGTTTGAAGAACAGGAGCAGGAGCAAAACAGAAATTTAAGTAGTTCTTCAGAGAGTAGCAATGAAAATATCACTGAGTGTGACAAATGTGTTAAGTGGAAAGAAAATTTCTAACTCACGTGTCCCTTCTGTCTGTCTGCATCCATCCTTCATCTAAATTCATACTCCATAAGGATTTGGGCAGCAATGAAACACTGCTTCAGTGTTAAATAAAAATTCCTCTCAGACACCACCCAGTCCTGAAGATCCTTCAGCATTAGAATTAGCTGAGGGCTTGGCTTCACAAGCATCAAATTAATCTTCTGTTGAAGTTCAGAGAAACATAGGGATAGAATCCCAGAATCATTTAGGATGGGAAAACTTCCAGGATTGAGTCCAGCCTGTGCCTGATCCCCAGCCCAGAGCACTGAGTGCCACCTCCAGCCCTTCCTGGGACACCTGCAGGGCTGGGCACTGCAAAGCTGCCTGGGCAGCCCCTGCCAAGGCCTGAGCACCCTTTGCATGCTGAAATTCATGCTGCTGGCCAAGCTGAGCCTCCCCTGGCACAACTTCAGGCTATGTCCTCTTGTCCTGGCAAAAGTTTCCAAGGCTGAACAGCTAAATGTGCCTTTTCTCTTGAAGGGATCCAGTTAGCCTGGCTTCTGTCAGTGGGAATGGAGCCATTTGTTTCTGTGGGATGTTTTATCTTCAGTCAAAGCTCAGACAGAGGCAGGCTGCTCCAGACACCACAGATTTGGCAGAATCCTTCCCTGCCTCACCTGATTTCTCTCCTGTGGGCGTCTCCCTCGGAGGTTTGCAATTTGTGCGCTAACCCATGATTTTCCTGCTGTCTCTTCAGGCTACAGATGCAGATGCTGGGGTTAATGGGCAGGTCCACTACAGTCTGGCCAACTTCAACAAGCTGTTCAGGATCACCTCCAATGGCAGCATTTACACAGCAGTGAAGCTGGACAGGGAGCTGAGGGATCACTACGACCTCGTGGTGGAGGCGACCGACGGCGCCGTGGACCCGCGGCGCTCCACGCTCACCCTGGCCATCAAGGTGCTGGATATCGATGACAACAGCCCCGTGTTCACCAACGCCTCCTACGCTGTCTGTGTGCCAGAGAATCTCCCGCCAGGAACTGTCTTCCTGCAGCTGGAGGTGAGGAGGGGGTGAGTGAATGTGGCGCGTGGTTGTTCTGTGATATTCAGGGTTCTTAACTCGGCAGTGAGACTGCAGTGAAAGATTGTGAGCTGGAGCATGGGGGTAAGTTCTTTTTTGCCCAGAGCAGCTCTGTCTGCTTCTGGATCCCTGGAAGTGTCCAAAGCCAGGTTGGATGAAGCTTGGAGCAACCTAAGATAGTGGAAGGTGTCCCTGCCCATGGCAGGGGGTGGCACTGGATGGGCTTTGATGTCCCTTCCAATCCAAACCCTTCTGGGATTCTGTGATTCTGAAAAATGCTTGGCCTTTAGCCAGGTACCAAAAAACCCTTTAAAGATAGGGTTATTTAGGAAATAATAGTAATTATGAAACAGCAAATCCTACACTGCCACCATCTACACAGGCAGACAGCTGTAGGCCAAGGGGAAGAGTTTTAAGCTAAGAGAGGAGAGATACAATCAGATGTTAGGAAGGAATTGTTCCCTTTGAGGATGGGGAGGCACAGGGTGCCCAGAGCAGCTGGGGCTGCCCCTGGATCCCTGGCAGTGCCCAAGGCCAGGTTGGACTTTGGGGCTTGGAGCAGCCTGGGACAGTGGAAGCTGTCCCTGCCCATGGCAGGGGGTGGCACTGTCTGGTTTAAGATCCTTTCTAACCCAAACCATCCTGGGATTCTGTGATCCTGGCAGTGGCCAAAAGCAGGTACCCAGGGAGGAGAGCTAAGACCAGCTTCAGTTTCCACTGCCATTTTCCCAAAACACTGTGCTTATTTCCCCCAGCTTGAACCTTCAGTGAATTCTTCATTACTTGTGTCTGTGCACATTGAATACGATTACAACAACACAACTAAACTCAAGATGTCCTCAACAGTTTGCCCTTTAAATTTCAGAGGGATATTTTGTGAGGATGTGGGGGGGTCCCAGTTGCTGGGGTGCTGGTCTTCAGTTTCTCTGGGTCTGCATTGAAGGCACTTGAGACAGTAATTCATGCTGGGACTCAGGTATTTATTATTTCTTATCAGTGAAACAGCCTCACTACTGTGAGTTCAGCAGCTTTTCATTAGAAGGCACAAAATGGCCAACAATCTCTTGGTACAAGGGCTTTTCAGACTAAACTATCCAATTAAGAACTGACACCTGGATTATTTTCCCTTTTAACCCAATAACTGATCCCACAGAGCTGCAATGGGGACTTTTCTGCCCAATTACAAAATGCCACCCAAACCCATGGAGAAGGAGGAAGAAGCAGCATGAAGAAGAAACCCAGGATGACACCCTGTGCCCTCCATCTTGCTTCCATCCACAACACACTAAAAATCCCCAAACCTCAATTTCTCACCTAGTGATACACCTACACTGCTCTCTATACTCTATTGCACACTTTTGTGGGTTCATGTTGTTATAGAGCATGATACAGCACAAAGTACCACAACTCAATCAGGACGCTGCAAGAGAGATTTATTACAGCAACATGTTGCTTTTATACTTTTTCAAGATATTTACATTCATTTAACAGCCACATTCACTGCCTATTTGTTATAAGAAAGAAACAAAGTTCTCAGTGGATGATCAAGGAGCCACGTCGCTCTGTGAGCTAGCCAGAGTCCAGATCTTTTAACTTGCTCTCCTTCACAATATCGCCACGGTGACAACCTTGTTGTCTTCCTCAGGAGAGAGATGGGGCTTTCCTTATCATCAGGAAGCCTTTGCTGGCTCACAAGAACAGCACAGAATGTCTTTCCTACAGGTTCCAGTCTATCTTGAAGTCTAGGAAACTTTCTCCATGACTGAGGGTCAAAGCCAGTGCTCTCCTGGGGGTCAGGGCACCCCAGAGCAGACAGAGAAATATTCCCTGTGCTCTAGGTTTCCACAGGGATGGATTTTGTGTGATGTGCCTCTGTTCCCTGCAGGCCAAGGATGCAGACCTGGGAGCAGATGTGAACTACCGGATCCGCACTGAGGAAGCCCGGCAGCATTTTGCCCTGGACAAGCACACGGGAGAGCTGTCGCTCCGGAAATCCTTGGATTATGAATCCTTCTCTGACACAGAGGCAACCTTCACCTTCCTCGTGGAAGCCTTTGACAGCAAGGGCACCATGCCACCTGGGCTGGCCACTGTCACCGTCAGAGTCAAGGTAAAGGGGTCACTCCTCAGCCAGCAGCATCCTCTCCCAGAATATTCCATCACCATGCTGGTGAAACACCAGCACTCTCTGCTGTCCTGCACCTCACTTACATGAGTCTTATTCTATTCACACTTTGTAACAGCTGTAATTGTTCTCCCCATGTGCAATTACATAGTTAAATCCTGGATTTATGAAATCAAAGAACACCAGACACAAATTCAAATGTTTTGTTCTCTAGAATCTCTAAAAGTAATCTCTAATCTGAAATAAACCCCTCATGGAATTGTTTGCAAAAGTGACACCATCACTTTTCAGCCCACAAATTGTGATTTTAAGACCCACTGGGGTGTGTTGAGTGCTGGTGTGGCACAGCACATCCTGGATTCCAGATTCTGCTGCTGGGAAATCCAGCTCTGCAAAGGAACAGCCTGATTCAGTGTCTTGCACCATGAACTGCAGTGAGCCACAGCCTCACCTCAGGGTTTCAGGGCATCCCCAGGGGTGCTGGTGTCTGTTTGGGAATGATCCACAAATGGAAAATGTTTTATCTGTGATTCAAATACATCCCCATCTTCATTTGCCTGTGTCCAAGAGGAGAGGAGATCTCAGATGCCTTAATCCTACCCCTGGCGTTCCCAAAGGTGCAGCTCTGTCAGTCATTCTGTCCTTTCGAGCAGTTGCTTGAGTTTCTGTGAACTGTGGGAGAGCAGAGACTTTAATTGCTCAGATTTTAGTGAAGGAGCAAAAATTGTAGCAGGACCAAAAGCACAGCTGACAAATATTGAGTTTAAATGTGTCTGTGAAAAGCATTTGCCAGTCATAAGGGTTCAACCTCTTCTGTATCTGCAGGTGCTTGAATTGCCGCTTGGTTTTGAGTAATTCTGTTTGTCAGTCTCTGCTGAGCTCACAATTCTTTTAGGACAGTAAATGTCTCCCATTAGTAGCTCTGGTGACAATGCCAGAAGGTTTCTATGATGCCTCTCTGTCTGCAGAATGTCTCAGTGAGGTGCAGGTTCCTGACTAATCCATAATCCGTGCTTTTCCCCAGCACTTTCCAAGTCATTGGCAGGAAACAGCTTTTCCATCATTCCCTGAGCTCCTTCTGTTGGACTTTTACAGAGCAAGTTGCTCAAACCTCAAGTTTCTTTTTGATTAAAGAAACCTTTCCCCAGCGCACTGAATTTTTGAAAGAATGGTTCAGGTTGGTTTGGGTGGGTTTGTTGGGGTTTTTTTAAGGTTTTCATGTAGGATTGTGTTCAGAGAAAAGCTGTTGTCTGATTGTGTGGTTGATTGTATTAATTAATGTCAAGGGAAATTGCAGTTCAGCTTAGTGGCCTCAGTACCAGCAGCTTGTGCACATTCAAAGGAAGAAATAGGGAATTTAAGGAGGGGATTAATAGGATCAAAAATCAGTTTATGCTCTCTTGGAAACTCTTCCCACACATGAGCAACAAAATGGGAGCATGATGATGCTTTGGAGAGGCTGGAATACCAGGCTGGGACCAGAAGTAACAACTTTGAAGTAAAAAGTGTTTGGCTGAGGACAGAACAGGGCCTGGGAGGGAGGACAAGCAGGGGATACTTTAAGTGAGAAAGAAAATAAATCCAGTTTAAGGCGGGTGTTTATATACTCAGTGACAGGCTGAGTTTTGCAACAGATCAGGGGACATAATCAAATATTATTTAAATGCTGAGATGAAGATGGTGCTGGAGTGAGAGGTAGGACAGGGGAATTTTGAGTGGCACTTGAGAGAATGGAGGAGGACTTGTGGAAAAGCCAGATTTAATATCTCAATGTGTTGGGCAGATGTCATTAGCAGGCTTTATGTCAGATGGCAGATATTTTGAATATTGGTCACAAGAGGTGTCTGGATGGTTTGATTTGAGCTTAAAGATGAACTTCCCAGATACAGAATTCACAGGGGTGAGGGGAGAGGGTGGAGGGTGAAGGCAGAACCCTGTGCTGTCCCTGTTTGAGATGGGAAGGATCCTCAAGACACCTCAGAAGGCTGATCCAAGAGTCAGAGCAGCAGGAGCAGGGTGCAGAGTTTTGAAACCAAGTGAGAACAAGAACAGGCCACCCTTTCCCTCCCACTCAGCATCCTCTGCTCCTGCTGCAGGAACTGGATGTGTTTCCTCTGAGTAGTTCCTGAGCTTTCCCTTTATTTACAGGCTGGGCTTTGAGTAATTACTTTAATACAGGGTTTGAGAGCCCAAATAGGAACTCAGCCAAGTGCAGATGCCCCACAGCCCCCAACATAAGAGCACAAAATTGAACTAGAGGGAAGCAGAGGCAGTGCTGGGGCCAAGCTCATGTCACCATCACAGATCCAGCCCCTCCAACCCTGAGGACTTTATTTGTGTTATTACTGAGTTCTCCAGCCCTCTGGGGCTCCCACTGTTCTGCTCACATTCGTCATTTCTCCCAGCCCAGCTCTTCACTGCAAGCACTGTAATTTTTCCTGGGTAATGGAATTGTGTTAAGCAGCTGTGGATGTCTGATGGTGTCGTCCATCATTTGTGAGCTATCCAATGGAATGAGCACACCCAGAGCCCCCTGCTCCCTGTGGCTGCAGGAGGGGGATGCACACTGGCCTGTTCTTTGGACTCTCAGCCCTTGGCATGACAAGTTACAAATAGTTTGTATTAACCTGCCCTGAACTAGGTCGAGGCACAGATTGCAGAGCGGGGCTTTCACTGCAGGAGGAATAACTTCATCTGTACCCTCACGTGGGGATGGAGCAAGTTATTGGCCTCTGCTGCCAGCCAAAAGGCTCCTTGCATTGTGAGGATGTCCTGGGACTGCTTTGGCAGAGAAACCCAGAGGTGAATCAATGAATTCATGGAATCATTTAATTGGAAATGACCTCTGAGATCATTGAGTGAAACCATTAACGCTGCACTACTAAACTGTGTCCCCACGTGCCACATCCACACTTCTTCTAAGACCTTCATCCACGCTTCTTCCAGGGATTGTAACACCTCCTCTGCCCTGGGCAATCCCTCCCAATATCTGGCCACCCTTTGGGTGAAGAAACCTTTCCCAATATCCAATCTGAACCTCCCCTGGCACAGCTTGAAGTTGTTTCCTTCTGTCCTGTCGTTGTTTTCTGGGAGAAGAACCCAATCCCCACCTGACCCAACCCCTCAGGGAGTCATAGAACAATAATCCTTGCATCCATTCAAGTATTTCCAAGGAGAGATAGTCTAGGTGGCTCTGATTTCTTCCCACCACCTCAAACACACCAAGATTTTTCTCTTTTCCCTGTTTCCAGTTCCTTTGACTGCTTTCTTAACGTTTCCCTTGAAGGTGTAAGAAGCCATGGGGTGTCTGGGAGGGCTGAGTTGCTTTTGCTTCTTGTTGTACACACAAGCATCCCCTCACAATCCAGATGATTCCCAGTAGTACTGGGAAAATCCTTGCAGTTCAAATTATTAGGATTTAGCGTTTGGAAGGAGCTGTTGTGGTAATAGGGTTTGATAACAAACAGTTACTCTTAAGTGAGTATTGCATTCCTAAACATAAATAATGCGAATTTCTGTATCATGGGGCCTGTAAAACTTCTGCATATTTTATGCTGTGTCCTCCTCTTCTTATTACCAGCATTTTTTGGTATTGTTTTACCTTTTCTTGTTTGTAAAATTGTTTTTCTTCTCTTTGTGGGTTGGGGATTGGTTTGCTTTGGAGTTTTTCAAGGACATTTTGTGGTGGAATGAAGCCATTGTCACAGGTGAAGGATTCAAAGTGAGAGAGCAAAAAGAATAAATTAAAACCAGAGGGTTTCAGTTCTAACAATGCCAAAAACATGAGGATGAGGAGGCAGTGAGGTGGTTGAGAACTGGCTGATCACAGGGGTCGTGATCAGTGGCACAGGGTGTGGTTGGTGGCTGTCACTGCAGGTGTCCCCAGGGCTCAGTGCTGATCCCAGGATTATTTAAATTGTTCATTGATGATTGTGGAGGAGCAGCCCCAGGCACCAGCACAGGCTGGGGGAGCAGCTCTGTGGGGAAGGACCTGGGGGACACCGAGCTGAGTGTCCTGAGGGGCAAATCCAATGGGAGCCTGGGGGCAGCAGTAATTGCCACACAATGAACATCTTTTCCCATTTAAAGAACAGAGCAGCACCATAAAACTTAGAAGAAGGTGAAAAAAATCAGCTGGATTGCCTCCAAAATATTTCTCATTTCTGGTGACACTAATGGAATAACAAGCCTGGGGTTGGGCTATACTGATGGTAAACAGATTTATTTCTTTCCTTCCATCTCAACTGATCAGTTCAATCATTTGCCAGGCATTTATTGCCTTGTGTATTCCATTATGAGTATTATCCCTTAATTTATAGGACGAGCTACTTTAGGGTCTACTGAGCACTAAGTGGGAAAGAGATGCAGTTGTGCCCTGTTCTGTGCAGCTTCAGACAAAGCCCTGTGTAAAGCAGCTTGCACCCACTCACAGACAAAATCCAAGGGGTCACTTTGGCCATATCAGCATCACCACAAGGGTTTGAACTTGGTGTTAATTGAGGTATGTTCATTATGAGAGGCCAAGAGGATGGGAAGGGACTTGAAGTTCTTGATATGCCAGTATCTGGTGAAATCAGGTATTTCATGGAATCCCAGAGTGGTTTGGGTGGAAAGGACCTTAAAACTCATTCTGTTCCACCCTATGCCACGGGCAGGGACACCTTCCACTGTCCCAGGCTGCTCCAAGCCCCAAAGTCCAGCCTGGCCTTGGGCACTGCCAGAGATCCAGAGGCAGCCACAGCTGTGCCAGGACCTGCCCACCCTGCCAGGGAACAATTCCTAATTCCCAATATCCCATCCAGCCCTGGCCTCTGGCAATGAGAAGCCATTCCTTGTGTCCTGACCCTCCAGGCCCTTGTAAATTCTCTCTCTCCAAGGTCCTCAATCCAATCATTGCTATCAAAGAGAATTTAACGCTGGACAGATGCAGAGGTGGAGTTTTCAGGTTTTCAGCATAGAGAGACTTTGGACAACAAATATTTGGAGCAAGTCCTGGGCTTTGTTCTGAGCAGAGCCCAAAGCCCCAGATGTGTTTTGCTTGTAAACAGGTAAATAATTGAAGATTACATCTGATGGCATCTTAAAACACTTCTAACCCTTGCACAGAAGTGGATGCAGAACATGAGTGCAATCCCCAAGCAAAGGTTCAGGAATGGGGCAGTAAACCTCCCACAAAGAGGTTGTAGGAACTCATGAAATCACCTTTTAAATGTGAGGCAAAATCCCACAAATGGGGCCAAACTGCAGCATCTTAAAACCTTCCCCAGTTCACTGCTCCAGCCACATAAATCCAGGCTGCCATTAACTCAAATCCAGGCTCCTATTAACCATCAGACATGCTCCATAATATGGAAATAGGAAATCTGGGAACTGGGTTCTCCATATTTCTCACTTTTAAATACCTGGGCTTCCTAGTTTGACAGTAAGGTAATAATAGATTTATGTATATAATACATAATAACATATTTACAGATAACTACAAAGCAGCCTTTGTGTCACTGCTTCTCTGACTGCAGATTTATTCTATTTTTATACAGATTTATTTACAAAACAGAGCAAAAGGCAAAGCATAACACCCCCAAAGCTTTCTCCATACCATAGATACTCTTTATCTACAACTTTTTGTTGGTTTTGTTCCTCTTTGCTCCAGTGGGGCAGCACAAAAGCACTATAGGATCCTGACATCCCTCCCCTGCTCAAGATCAAGGATGAAGTGCAGAAAAATCACAATTTGGGAGGGATCCCACTTCCCCACCACATTTCTCCTTCTCTGAGCAGGACACAGCTCATTCCCAGGGCTGGTATTTATAGGAAAAAAGATTGGTAGGAAACAAACACTGCCCTGCCTGCAAGCAGTATAAAAATGCTGAACAAAAATGTTGGGAAGTGAGATTGTCATCTGGGAATGGCAAAGAGGAGAAACAAAGCAGGAGGGGAGGGCAGGCACTAAGGAGGAAATCAATATGTAATTTAAAACTCATTAAGGCAGTCACTTGCTGTAATGCACTGATACTAACCCGGGTGCTCCCAGACAGGTGGGGCCAGGAAAATCCCTGAGGTGCAGCATTCCCAGCATAAAACAGCCTTGGGAATGTCACTGTACACAGGGAAATTAATGGTTTTTTGGTTTATGGGGACACCAAGGGACCTTTCATGCTTGTGCCCTGCTAAGTTGGAAATGTAAATATTTAATACCTGGATGTTAAACATCCCTTCACTGCTCTGGGAAAAGCACTCCTTGGATTCCAATCTCTGCCTCCAGATTCCCATGGAGTCATGGAATGGTTGGTGTTGGAAGGGACATTAAAGCCCATCCCCTTCCACCCCTGCCATGAGCAGTGACACCTTCCACTGGACCAAGTGACATCTCCCAATTAATAACACACAACATTCAGTGAGTGACAGACACGTCTGATTTGAATATACCACAAACCTAAAGAGGTTTCTACAGAAGAATAAACTTTAATTGGAAAAAAAATGTTTTGGTAGACATCTTGTTTTATAAAAGGAAAAATAAAAAATAGAGTTTATTTTTAATCTCCACACAAACAGAAGCAACTCTGGATGACCCTGCAAAATATCTGAGATATGTTTAGGTTTATATACAACTATAGACATATATTTATGTATCCTTGCCTATGTCAGGCACAAGAATTTGTGCAAATGACCTTTTGTCTTTCAAAGGACATTTTATTTCCCCTTAATTTACTGGATATTAGAGGTAACAAACACCATCAAGCAGAGCAGCTCATTCCTTTTGGAAAATGAGGCAAGCCTGCTGCCACAGGAGCAGGTGGTGTGGAATTCTCTGCTCTGTTCTCTTGTGGGGCTGTGCTTTCCTGCAGAATTGCCTTCAGCTGAGCAGTCCCACATCCATTCTTCTGTTAATCTTCAGCACCTTCCCCCTTCATTTTGTGCAGGGTTAATGGAATTGGGGGAGCCTGGCAATGGCAATCCCCATGGAGGGAGGGAGAGACTCAACAAAACCACTTGTGAATGCATTTGGAATTTTGCTGGAACTCCAGAACCAAACTCTATCATGTATAATTGAATCCTTTGGCATCCCTGGGGCAGGACTAGAATGGGATCCTGGGCCCAGAGCAGGTGCTGTGGTCTGGGGGAGGCTCCTCTAGGTTTTTCACAGCTGTGGATGTCCTTAGGGCTGTGATATCTTGTAGCCTTATAGAGGCTGCATTCTGGTTTTTTAGCAATCAAATAGCTTGGATTTTTGTTTTTGGAATCAGGTGTTGAGTGAGAGCTTTCTGTGGTTAAAGGTTTTACCAGAGGAATAGGAATTTTCCAGTTCATTGATAGCAAACCACCCCTTTGCTTTCCCTAGAAAGGAGTTGCACAATTACAGGAATGTTCAGTGTGCCCCTGCAAGTTCCCAAACAGCAGGGAACTGTTAAACACTCCAGGACTAAACTCTGACTTGTGTTTTTTGCAGGATATGAATGATTACTCTCCAGAGTTCAGCCAGAAGCTCTACAGGGGAATGGTTGCTCCTGATGCAGCCAAGGGCACCGTTATCACCACGGTCTCGGCTGAGGATCGGGATCCCCCGGTAAGGAAAAACTTCTCTCAATATTCCACACCCAAAAGGGAGTAAAATTGAACCCTCTGAAGTTCCCCTGCTCTCTCATCAACTCAGAGCATGAGGAGCTTCACAGAGGAGCAATTCCTACCTTTGTTTCATGTCAGCCTGGCTTTGCTGCTCAGGACAGGCTGCATTTCCAAGGCTGCCTGCTGGAGCTGGAAAATCAGTGCTGCAGCTCCTGTCTGTCAGGGAGGCTTTAGGAAAGCTCTTTATCCATCTTCAGAGAGTGAGAGGAACAGGCAGGGAGGGGAGCTGGGCCTGGCTTTGGGGTAGTTCAAGAGGAAAGAACCCACAGCTTGGTGAGGTTGGCACTGTTTGGTGTCACAGTCACGGTGCACTTCCCAGCTGAGCCATCCCAGATTGGTGTGGGGCTGCAGAGCTCCCCAGCTGCACATTCCATGGGCAATATTTGTGCCCAGGGCATTTAGTTTGGGGATAAAGTTTATTTTTGTCCCTGTTTTTTTTCTTCCTGCTGCTCCCTGGTGAAACCCTCGAGTGACACAACTGGGCACACACCTCTGACTTGTTGCCTGTTCTGAAGTTTGAGGTCAATTTTTGTCATCAGAGCCTGATGAACATCAGTGGCCAGATGATCCTCTGAGGACAGGAAAAGCCAGAGCTGGTCTGCCAGTCAGGTTTAATTTTTAATTGACAGAGTTTGGCATAAGAAGGAGAATAATCCTCAGGGGGAATGTGCCCTGCACATTAAAAGCTGATGAAGTGCTTGGACACAAATCAGGTACAGCTTAGCTAAATGTGGTTTGACTGGGGCTTGGGCAGCTTCTATTTAACATTAAATAAATGTTGTTGCCTTAAAATGATATATTTTGGGCTGTCTTTGCCCATTCTGATAAAAGCTCCATTTTATAATTGCTGTGTCTAAGTTTTGAAGACTAAGAGATCACTGAGGGGAAACAAAATAGTTCTGATTAAGGACATTTATAATCCTCAGTCCTGTGCAATCAGCATTTTCAGTGCAAAGTTATTTCATTTTTCATTTAACAACCCCAAACCCTACTGAACATTTTGTGACATTTTTTGTCACTATCACATGAACACCTGTTGATGTTTATGAAGATTTAAAAATGAAGTTACCCTGAAGCCTCTAATAAATGCAAGGGCCATAAAAGTCAGCCAGCTATGGAGGAAAGCTTTTAAAGGAGGTTTGGAAAGGAGTTTGTTATTTTAAAATAATGGCTGGTAGTTTTGTCCCTCATCTTTTTTATTTTAAAAGTAAAACTACCAGGCATAAATGGCTGTTTTTCTTTTTCTGCCTGAGCCAGCCTGTGCCACTGGAAAAATCTCTATTTATTTGAAGCTGGTTTTGACATTGAATGATGTCACAAAGTATTTGATGTGAATTCACTGGAAATTTGGTTTAAAAAGCACACAACCTTCTCTCTGCGCTGCAAGGGGACCTTGTTCTAAACTTGCCTTAAGGGATGGAACATTCTTAGTTATCATCAATACTTTACTTGTGTGGTTTGGGGGATTTAAACCTGTTGGAATCTTATTTGCAGGGTACTAATACATTTGTTTTATCAGTTCAGGGAAAGAAATAAGTATCTATTGAAAAATAATTGTAGCTTTAAAAAATGCCTGTTTATAAAAGCCCAACTAATTTGAAGTCTCCAAGCTTAACTTTTCCTGTTGTTATTTTGCAAGTAATATATGTAATTCCCACATCCAGAATAAAAGCCCAGCCAGATTTTTCCATCATCTGCAATAAAAGCTTTTCAGACCTAATCAGCTCCTCAGAGACAAGCATTGTTTTCAGCAAATCCCAACGTTGTCAGATGAATATGGATGCTGTGAGGATCCAGCTGGAAAGGCCCAGCACCTGTGTGGGATTTCTCTGCAGATAAGGCAAATTGGAATTTTTCCAGGCAGGAGGAGGGGGAAGGAGGAGGAGCTGGGAATGGTGGCAGTGGAGGTGGGCTCTCCATTTCAACCAACAAGGATTAATTTAGGTGAAGCACAAGAGGGTGAAAGACACCTGGGACATTGTTTTCTGTGTGTATTTCCCAAATTATTTAGGAATTTATAGTTTATAGGGGTAAGAGTGAGCTTTTACTGTTAAATTAAACCAACAGAACTTCATTTATTGGAGATGGAGATGAAAGCATCTCTTGGTTGTATTTTAAAAAATCCTCCCATCAAACCTTCGCACACTGAGTTATTTACAACTTGGTGTATCTTCCATGTGTATCCATGTGAACAAATCTGAGGGTGAAAATGTGGGATTTTCTTAATTTAACTGGTGCCTAAAACCTTAGGCGATCATTAGAATGTACTGTTGATAAGAGGATGGGTTTTGCTGCAAAAACCGTGCAAATTTCTGATTATTATGAAGAGTTGCTCAGTTAAAACAAATAATTTGTGCCAGAGTCAAGCACTTCCTCAGAGATACTTTGTAATGTTTTTATTTCGACCTGTGGATTTCAAAGCGGTCAAAACCTCTTGGCCTGAAGGCATCAGAGACCTCTGATAGTTTTTCTTCAGGTCCTTGGTGAAATGTCAATTAAAACATAAAACCCAGAGCTTTTCTCTAAAGGCCACAGCAAGATTTGCAGGGCTGTTTTGAGTAAATGTCACTTTAAATTCTTACCAGTTGCTCCTTTCTTTTCTAGTTTTAATTCTCTTTTTATTTGCAGCGACCGAGAATGTAAATTATGTTTTAATAGCTACTTTTACATGTGTTATAAACTTGAAACATCCTTCTGGTCATTGAAATCGGGGAAGTTTTGTCTGAAAACTTGGATTTCATGAAATTTGGTGAACCAACATTTTGTCCTTTGGTTGTTTGGAACAACCAACACTAGATTTTTTTACATTTTTGAAGTAGCAACGCTTTATATCAATACATAAATAATTTATGTAAATACATAAATAATTTTTCAAATTACTTGGTGCATCCTTAAGTTGCTCACCCTGCCTTTCCCAGAGGAATTCTACCTAGTTCTAGGTATTAGCAGGAAATATTAAGCAAAAACCAACAAAATTAGGCCAGAGGGAATGATGGGGACAAAGTAGTGCCATGGCTGCCAAGGAAAAGCTTGGAAACAGCTTCAGTTCTTTCTAAATAACTGGTAAACCTTACAAGAATAAAAAGCTTTGATTTTAAGCACATTGCAGCTGGAATTGTTGAGGCAGCTGAGCATTTTTTCCATGTGAACAAACCCTTTAATTGTGAGTTCTCCCTCACACATCAGCTTGAGCTTCCTTTCCAGAGGTGGTGTCCAGCCTCAGCCTAAGGAATTTTCCAGTTTTTGGAGTTTTTTAGTCCCTTGGAGTGGGTAAGTTTAGGCTGTTGGATGCTGTGAGCAGGACAAGTGGTGAGCCCTGTGCAGGGAAGCTCTGCCTCCGGAACACCCCTGGAATTCCAGGTGAGCAGGAGCACCCACACAGCCTTGGCTGGATTTGGGCTCCCAGAGCAATCCCCAGCTGCCTTTGCCTGGCTGCCCACAGTGGGAGCAGAGATGGGATAAAACTGAGACACAGAGAACTGGGGGAGATATCCCTGCCTGTGGATGGGGTTGGAAGGAGATGATCTTCAAGGTCACTGTCCCCAAGTGCTCCAAGCTCCAAAGTCCAACCTGGCCTTGGGCACTGCCAGGGATGCAGGGACGGCCCCAGCTGCTCTGGGCACCCTGTGCCAGGGCCTGCCCACCCTGCCAGGGAACAATTCCTAATTCCCAATATCCCATCCAGCCCTGCCCTCTGGCACTGGGAAGCCATCCCCCCTTGTCCCTCCATCCCTTGTACAGAGTCTCTCTCCATGTTTCCTGCAGCTCGTTCAGGCCACAGTTTGGTCACCCCAAACCTTCTCCTCTCCAGGTGAGCACCCCCAGCTGTGCCAGCCTTTCCTCCCAGCAGAGCTGCTCCATCCCTCTGCTCATCCTCGTGCCTCTCTGCAACAATTCCATGACCTTCCTATGTTGGAGGCACCAGAACTCCAGGTGGGGGTCTCACCTGAGCAGAGTAAAGGGGGAGAAGCACCTCTATGAAAACATGTCAAGTCCTGCTTTGCTTTAGTTAACACAAATGTGCTCAGATTTGGGTTCTCTTAGATATTTCCCAGCCTTTTCAGGGAAACACTCCAAAGGCTGAACAAAGCCATTACCTGGCTCAGTCACCTGCGCTTCTGGATGCTGCTGGCGCAGGCTCCAGTGCCCCAGCCAGCACCTACTGCCAACCATCTCTTTTTTTGGGCATTTAGATCATCCTTTGTAGCTGAAGAAATCATCAGCCTGGATTAGTGTTGGATAAATCCCTTGGAGACAAGGAGAGTTTTCTTCCTGGTGAACATTTTATGCCTCACTGAAGTGGCCTGGTAATGAGAGATGAAAAAATGGTTCTGAGTGGTCTCAAAGCTCTTAATCCTCCAATAACGTGGGCAGGAGAGCACCAGGAGCTGTTTGATAAATGCTCAGTTTATTTATCAGAGAGGATTCCCAGGACTGATGTAAAAAGGAGTGTTTGTTTTTCCTGTATATCCCTTTTTTGATATGGGTTATCACTGTAAAAGCTGGGATATTTCTGCCATGGGCAATTCCCTTCCATATCCTGCCTTTTTTTTTTTAATTGGAAATGTTAATAGAAACAGATGCAGAACACTAATTTTAATGAGCAGCCAGCTTCCAGAGCTCCTGAACATCCCATTTAATGCTTTATCCATTCTCCCAACACCTCCTGAGGCTTTCCTTCAGCGGAGCCCTTTTGTCAAATTGGGAGTAATTGTCCTTTTTGTCTTCCATGCACTCACTAAAAGTAACAGGCTATGAGATATTCAATTAAAGATTTTACTGCATTTTAATTGGAGGTAAAACCATTTTCAGGCTGGCCAGACCTTGATCTTTTAAAAGCTCTTCCTATGGAATTTCAGTGGTTGCTGGAGATCATGATTCCAGGAGTTCCTCAAGTAATTTTATCTCAAGCCTTTAAAAGTTGATGGGGTTTTTTTTGTGTTCAACTTGTGAGAGTTAAAAATTCAGAATTTCCAGCTTTAGCAATTCAGAATTTCAGGCCCTGTTTTTGAGTTACCTACTATAAAGAGTAAAATCCTTCAAATTTTAGGGTTCATATGAATGAAATTAAGGTGAATTTACACGACTGCACCATTCCCAACCCTGAACTGGTGTAAGACCCGCCAAACTCATCCACCTGCTCTGGGCTGCCCCATCTTCCATGGTTGCTTTGAGTAAGTTACAAAAACCAGTAAAAAGTAAGTTACAAAAGTAAGTTACAAAAACCTGTAAGTTTGGAGAGTTTAGCACCACTTTCTAATTTTTTCCATGGCACTAGCTTTACAAAACTTTCCTTATTGAACTCCTTATTATGCAAATTGCTCAGATTTGAGTTGAAATTTACATATGGAGATAATCTATGGGGATTAACCTGGGAAATAACTCTGTGTTCATGGTGCTGCCATTCCATACTGGTCCTTAGGGGTGAAATCCAGGCACACCTGGGATCTTCATCTGTCAACTTCAAATGAAAGTGAAACCCATTTTTCCCCATTCTTTCCTGGGCCATGAAATTTTGTGTCTGTAACCAGTTTGAGTCCCAGAGTGGTTTGGGTTGGGAGGGACCTTAATTTCTGTGTCAGAAATAAATGGCATTTTCCCTGAACAAATGGAATTTTAAGGAGTCATGCAGCCATAGAAGAAATAATTGGAGCTGGGTGAGCTTTTTTTAAAGTTTCACGTTAGTCCTGAATCTCAGGGAAACTTTGTTTGGAGAGAATGAATGTGGCTCCTGCCAAGCACAATCCTTGCTCTGTGGTTTATTTGGGAATATTATCAGCTAGATTCACGTTCTGCTGCAGACATAATAATGCATCTAAATTAATTAAGAACAGAGGCAAAAGATGATTAATATTTCAGATAATTAAAACTCGCTTCTAAATAGATTTCCCTGGGAAGTCTCTCTGGAGATTTTTCTAATTACATCAGTGCCAAAATGCCATAAATAAAAAATAAATCCTGGTTTTGTTATTTTTCTGAAGTGACAGGAGCAAAGTGTACTTGATAATCACATCAGGAACAACAATAACCTGATGAGATTTTTGTTTATTTAATCACAAATTACCTGGTGTGAGGAGCTTTAATGATGATGAGGATTCTTAGTCTTCCAAGCAAGTTTAAGGCCATTACTCCGAGCCCAAATAGGCTGGATTTCAGCAGGTAATTTGCTCTTAATTATAACATTGAAGAAAAATGACTGAAGCAGGGAATGCCAGGGGGAAAGTTGATAATGAACTCTGCTATGCCGTGATCCCAGAAATTTCTCACTTTTTCCAGGATTTGCCCTCTGTAGCATGTGTGAAGTGCTTTTAACTATGAACACAATCATTTATTAATTTGCTAACCACTGGAACATGCCTGGCAGACCCATTTGGGGTGATTAAAGTTGCTGATGGCCTCATAAACCCTGCCCAAGCTGGAATTCCTTGGAGAGCTCCAAGAGGCAACACTCAAATGGCTTGTGTTGGATCAGCAAAACATCGATAGCATTTAGTGAGCTCAAATCACTTTTGTAGCCATTTCCATTGCTGTTTACAAAAGGAAATGTTCTGTTTCCATGTACTTTGTGGCTGGCATGGGACGTGGAATATATTCCCAATCCCAACAAAGCACATTATTGAATACAGGTAAAAATCAGCCATCCACCATTAATGATGTTTTGGCTGTTTAAACACAGCATAAAGGTCAAAGCCTGATCTGAGCTTGAGACTCAAAGGCATTCAGAAAATTAAATCATGCTGTTGCTAGGACAGAAGTGCTTCTCTGAATCTACTCCCAAATATATTTAGAAAATAATTTCGTTGGAATTTTGTAAAATGTCCCAAATCTCTGCATAACCAGACTTTGGCATGCTGGAAAACCATTATTCAGATATTAGTGTACAAATAGGATCAGGGGGAATTTGTCCTAGAACCCCTAGTGTGGATGAAGAGGCAGATGAGACATCCTACACGTAGCTGGGAGAAGTCTGGTTTTTATGAGGGACTTCAGCCTACCAGGTGTCTGCTGGAAACGAAACCCTGCAGAGACAAAACCCTACAGGAGATGCAGAGAGAAAACATCCAGGAGATCCAGTTCCCCTGGAGTGTGTGGAGAGAAAAGGGCCAAAGCCAGCCAAAACTTCTCGGGCTACAGCCATTAAAGACAATAAAAAATGTTTCCATAAATGTATCAGCAACAAGAAGTGGGCTAAGGACACACTCCGTCATTTATTGGATACCAGCAGTCTAGAGAGTCTGTCCTGAGAGAAGCAGCTGAGGGAGCTGGCAAGGGGCTCAGCCTGGAGCAAAGGAGGCTCAGGGGGACCTTGTGGCTCTGCACAACTCCCTGCCAGGAGGGGACAGCCAGGGGGGGTCGGGCTGTGCTGCCAGGGAACAGGGACAGGACAAGGGGAAAGGGCCTCAGGCTGGGCCAGGGGAGGCTCAGCTTGGCCAGCAGCAGGAATTTCTGCATGCAAAGGGTGCTCAGGCCTTGGCAGGGGCTGCCCAGGCAGCTTTGCAGTGCCCAGCCCTGCAGGTGCTCAATAAAGATGTGGCTAGTGGGACATGGGGACACTTTGTGACACACCCTGGGGTGCCTAGGCTTGGTTCTTGTCACCAAGAATCTGAACCATTAGGAGGGTTCCTTATGGAACTGTTTAAAATCCATCTGCAAAACAGCATTTTCTTTAACCACTGCTAAGTTTCTTAAACTTTAAATGAGTTTTATACAAAGTCAAAATATTTTTGAAAGGTATTTTAACCAACCTTAAGCCATGTCCATCTTGTGTTTAAAAATTCCAGTTTTTATAAAACACTTCTGGGTTTAAGTAGGTGGGGTTTCAGCCCTTTTCTTTCCAAACCTCTGGTGATTTTTCCTCCTGGACCTCTCAGGTGTCATGGAAGGTGTCTGGGGGGGATGATTGAAGGGGTTGCTCAGGTTTGAGGAGGACAAACGAAGTATTGCTTGATGGCCTTACCAGTGTTACACTTTAATTCTTCAGGAGGTGTTTAAAACCCCAGAAATCTCCAATTTGCCTCTTTTTGCCTTCCAGGGCACCCCAGCGAGTCGGGTTCACTACAAGGTGGATGTTGTCCAGTTTCCCTACAGTGCCAGCATTTTTGAGGGGGAGGAAAACTCTGGACGTGTCGTCACCCGAGTGAACCTCAATGAAAAGCCCAGCACAGTGTTCAAGGTACAAATTCAGCTGCAGTGCCACAAAATTCCCTGGATTTGCTAGGATTCCTTTCACTATCGTGGCTCTCCTTTGTTTTCTTCTGTTCCATAGATTGATTCCAGAATCATTAAGGTTGGAAAATCAAACGCAACCTTTCATTGGATTTCCATGCAAAATTTCACTTCTGTTTGTTCTTTTGTTTCCATCTTTTTCTCCTGGCTTGTGTTTTGTGCCTTTGTGATTTCAGGAATGTCTTGAAGGGATGTGGTTGCACCTGTTGGGAGGGTGGGGAAAACAGGGAGGCAGCTTGGGGAACCCTCATTTTTCCCAAGTTCCCTTTCAACAGGGCTTTTGGGGAGAATTTGGGGAGAACTTTGTAAGAAGAGCTAGATGTCTTGTAAATAAAGTTACTGCACAGCTGGGTAGTTCAGGAGTTCCTGTTCATGAGTGTTTTAATGTAAAAATATTGATTTTAAGGAAACCTAAATTCCCATTTTGTTGTCACTGGTCCTAAAGATTCTGGAATGAATGAGTGTGGATTAAGGAATGATTTTAACGTAAATCAGTAGAGCATCTGCCCTTTAAGATCCATGAGGTAGTAAAAAATGGAAATAGAAGTGGGTCAGTAAGGAAAAAAAAAATATCCATAGTATCTTAGGTTTGATGTAATTTCCCTACTTGGAAACTTCCTTACGCTCATTAAAGTGTTTTCTTCTTCTTTCAGTTATTTTTTTTCTGAAATGAGGGTTAAAGAGAGGTTTATTTGCTCACCTTCCATGATGAGGAAGAAAGCTGTCCACTGTTTTCCACTCCTGAGTGTCCCATCAAGGGCTACTTGAGCTGGAGCAGTCCCTGGTTTAGGACAGTGCTAATTTAAGTCCTTTTAAGTTTCTAATTAATATAATAAAACCCAAGGGAGGAGAGGATTTTTTCTTGGTTAACATCACCAGAGTGGAACTCTTCTGTTGCTGCACTTGCTGTTTTTACTTCTTAGTACTTATTTTACTTCTGGTACTTATTTCCAAAACTGGGATCTCTCCCACACTGTTTCATATCAGGGCAGTAAATGAGATATTCAGCAGGGAATTACTTTTCAGAAAAATGTGGATTCTTAGGAAAAAAACACAGAGAAGGCTCCAGAAATCAGTGATGGGAACACTTGGAATTGGTATTTGCTTCAAGACCACTGGGCTTGTGCCTGCTGCTGAATTCTCTGGGAATTTTTCCAGTCACTATTTAACATCTGGATGATTTCTGCAATTATGTCTTGTACTGAAACAAAAAGGGTTATTGTGGAATAGCTTGGACTGGCAGAAATGAGTTGAAAATGTTGTGCTAGAATGAGGTACACGACCTGCCTCAGGTAGCAACCTCCAGAAATAAGGAAAAGATTTAGGGAGAAAACTGGAAAAAATGCCCATTGTTCCTTCTTCAGTTGGAGTCCACACACAAGAACACTTCATGGGAAGCTAAAAACAAATTAACCTGACGGTGCCAGCACAAAATTCTGAGTTAAATCATCAAATAGACATGAGAAAAGGTTTTTAAAAATCAGAATATTTATAACAGGCCTCATTTAAGAGAAAGTAATTTGGTCTTGTCCGTGTTTGAGCTTAGAGCATCTCTTTTCTGCAGAGGATGTTTTGGAGGGGGTTGGAAGTAATGTTAATTTTTTTATTCTAACATGAGCCTTTGGTTCTAGATATGAATGTCAGCAAGAGATAATTGTCAGCCAGGGCTTTTCCTGTTGGTTTTATTGGGAGTTACAGAATCATTGAGGTTGGAAAAGCCCTTCAGGATCATCGAGTCCAACCTGTGATCAATCCCCACCCAAGCGCTGAGTGCCACATCCAGGGGTTTCTTGGACACCTCCAGGGATGGGGACTCCACACTTCCCTGAGCAGCCCATTCCAATGTTTAACAACCCTTTCCAGGAATAAAATTCCTCCAGTTTACTGTGTTTCTGTAAATTTTCCAGCAGAGGTTCAACCTGAGGATGGCTGTCACCGTTTCCCTCCATGTTTTGTTCTTACGCCGCGTGTGACCTGCAGCAAAAGAAAATCACCTCTGATTTTTTTAGACCCTGCAAGTACCAGAATTGCTGAAAGTCAGGATGAAAAATGTTCTTTTGTGTAGTCAGAGCCTGATTTTCTGTGTTGTTTGTAGCTGGTGGTCATTGCCTACGATGATGGGGACCCAGTGAAGTTCAACAGCACCACGGTGGAAATTACGGTGCTGCAGCCCTCAGTCATCCCACGCTTCACACAGGATGAATACAGGTAAGGAGTTCATTCTCTCACCCTAAAACTGGTGTTTTTAAAGCCAAAATGAAGTCCTGCTTGAAGGCTAGTCTGAAACAGAACTACAAAAATACTCTGTTGTGGTGGAATTTTACTGTCTGAGCAGGTTGTCCCCAGTTGGAAAGATCTGGGCTGATGGTGATGGTGAGGGGAGATTTGCTTGAAATTTTCCCCTCAGAAGTTGTTGAAAATATCAGTCATTTGGATAAACAAATTTAATGTGCTGGAACTGGGACTAGGATCACCAGGGCTCTAGTGGAGTGTGTTTTGACCCTCTACACCATTTTTGTGGGGCATTTTTTGATCCTTTACACCATTTTTGTGAGGCATGGGAGGACTCTGACCCAACCTCTTCAATGTTAGAAGTGCAGGTGATGGTTATTATCACCACAGAGACATGATTTCATATATTTACCCTCTGACAGTTCATTATCATTGACCTCAGTGTCTTAAAATTGATCAAAAGCAAACCAAAAAGTGGGCTGATTAGTTTGATAATTTTGTAGCAGAGAATGTGTTTGATGAATTTGACATCTGTACAATAATAGGAAATGATAAGATCAGGGCAAGCAGCTTCAAGATATCAAGAAATTGCAATGTATTCTCTCTATGCCGCTGTAGTGACATAATCAGCAGCAGAATGTAGAGGGGTTTGTACAGATATTTCCAAATGCAAGGACTGCAGGGAATCAGAATCAGAAATTGAATATAAATTGTCTTCAGTAAGCCCTAAAGGATGGGCTTGTTCAGCTATTTAAACAAGTTTAGACAAAAAATCATTATCTGTGCTGTATTTGTCCTCATGATTTGAGTATTAGCATATTTCCCACTTAAAGAAATGAAAAACAGCAAAAACATGCCTCTCTTCTCCTAATTTTATATTTAACTTGGAACAGATATGAAATCTGAAGGACAGGTGCAAAATGACAAACTTTGCATTTGATAATAATCCTTTGCTGAAGGGTTTCTCGAGAGAGAGAAATTGTTCCTGCTGCTCCCTGCAGTTCCTGAGGTATCTCCAGAGGTGTGCGGTGTTTGCTGCATTACTTTGGGTAATGTAGCAATTAAAAGCATGTCCATGTGGGACTGGGATTTCAGATCAGGGCAGGCAGGTGTCTGCTGGAGCAAACTTGCTGTGGAGCAAGTCCAGAGAGGGCTCAGAAATTGCTGAGGGGTCTGGAGCAGCTTCCCTGTGGATCCAGGCTAGGAGAGATGGGAATGCTCAGCCTGGAGAAGGGAAGGGTGTGTGGAGACCTCATAGCTCCTTCCAGGGGCTGAAAGGACACAGGGCAGCTGGAGAGGGACCCTGCAACAGCAACCGGAGTGACAGGACACATGGAATGGCTTCCCACTGCCAGAGGGGAAATTCAGATGGGATATTGGGAATTAGGAATTGTTCCCTGGGAGGGTGGGCAGGCCCTGGCACAGGGTGCCCAGAGCAGCGGGGGCTGCCCCTGGATCCCTGGCAGTGCCCAAGGCCAGGCTGGACACTGGGGCTTGGAGCAGCCTGGGACAGTGGAAGGTGTCCCTGCCCATGGAATGAGGTGGCCCTGGATGGGATTTGAAGTCCCTTCCAACCCAAACCAGTCTGGGATTCTTTGATTTCTGAGCTTGTCTTGATCTCCAGTTCTATCCCAGGAGCTGGGAATGTTTTTTCACTACAGTGAAGAACTCTTGCAGTACAAAGTGCCTTGTAGCCCATAATACCTTTTGATGACAACACCTGGATAAGCCAGGTTATCTTTGTGTCCCTGTGAACTCTTCAGGATTATCTGGACAGCCTGCTTTCCCTTTCCAACTAAGAAGCTCTTAAAATCTTTTGGGGACAGTAAAGGCAGTTATTCATTTTCCTCAAAGTCAAAAATGAAATTAAAACAACCCCAGAAGTTTCTGATTCAGCTCTGAGACTCTCAGATATTTGGGAGCAGGACTAGTGTTGGTTCCTAAGGTTTTCAGGGACTGTCACACTCTGCAGGCCGTGCTTTGTGTTTGGTTTGTTGGCAGTGATGCAAGCTGGAGCTGGCAGGTGTCACAGGCCCTCATTTTCCAGTGACATGGGATATCTTTAGGGTGAAAGGCAGCACAGAGCAGTGGTGCCCCTTGCAAAATGAAAAGCTGCTGGATGTGGGTGCTTGAACTTCAGATGGATTGAGAATTAGTGGCTTTAGAGTGGATTAGTATTGATCTTTGTTTTTCTAATTATCATAATCTGGGTGATTCCAGCGCTGTTCTGGAGCTGGTTTACAAACTTCCTTCCTGTGTATTTAGGGAAAGGTCAGAGTTGAACAGTTTTACAGCATAAAGCTGCAGCCTGTGCTACAAAATCAAAAACAAATACAAAATAGAGCGAAAGCAGATGGCACGAGCAGAAAGGGAGATGAAAGTGCCACTCTGCCTTGAGCTGACCTGCAGAGCCTGGCAGCTCTGCCAGAGGAACACCAGCACTGCTTGGAGCCCTCTGCACACCCAGGGAGACTTTGATTGATCATTATCTGTGTCCAGAGTGACTTCCAGAGGAGACACCAGTCAAGTGCATGAAGGCAGAGTGGTGTTTATTCACCAGCTCTCCCTCTGCAATATTGCATCATTTAGGGCAAATTAATTGGTCTCTTTTCCCCCCCACCTTCTTTGTTTGGAATGTAAATTATTCTGGAGACTTCTAAACACTGCTGTGCTCCCCATACTGAACAGCAAAGGTCAGCTGAGGGCTCTGAGATCCAGAAAATATAGAATGGAGCAGCTGATTTACAATAAGTGGGGAATAAAATATGGTTCCTTTGTGAGGAACTGTGAGAGGTCTGGTGGAAGGCACGGACATGTCCAGTGTCTGCAGCCCTGGGTTGGTGGGGACAGTGAGATTTTCTACATCCCTGCCCCAAACAGGGTGAGAAATTCACACAGTTTATTAAATGTTTTTAATGCTGGTTGTGATCTCTGCTTTGTACCAGCAAAATTGTCTCTGGATAAAGAACTGTGCAATTCCAGAGTGGTTTGGGTTGGGAGGGACCTTAAAGTTCATCTCATTCCACCCCTGCCATGGGCAGGGACACCTTCCACTATCCCAGGTTGCTCCAAGCTTGTCCAGCATCCTTTGGATACTTCCAGCCATAGCTCCTCTGGGCAACCAAAAAAAAAAGAAGGTTAAAACCTAATAAACCAAATAAATCAATGTTTTGAGAAAAAAAAATTCCCTTTCCCAAGCTCTTCTTTATTTTGTCCTGACTTCACCCAGATCACCTCTGGATCAAGGATTTAATCCAAAACTTTCCATTACTTCACAACAACTTATGGCAGCACTTTCATTTCTTAATTAACAGATATTAATTAGTAGCGCTATGAAACAGCGGAGACCAGATGTAACTGGAACCTCAGATGAATATAAAGAGGTATTTTTAGCAAGCCTGTCCTCTTTATGAGCACGTCCTCAATTTAAAACAGTAAAAGTTGAAAGGGATTTGGGGTCTTTTTGGTGTTGTGTTAATTAATAAATTCCACATCCTCTGCAAGGGGAAGGTCATTGCTCGTAGCTGGAGCAGGGAATGGGATGGGAACCAGGAGCAGCATCATTGCTTCCTAATTAGTGCCTGTGGGCACATTAACCAGGTGTTCAGTCATTCCAGAACAGGAAAAATGGGGAATTTTGCAAACTTACAGCTTCTGTTAGTGTTGCATTACAGCTCCCCAGCCTGTCAGAAAAGATGTGTCCAGTTGCCCAGCAATCTGAAGTTTTATGGGGAAATATGGGAAGCTGTGAATTCCAGGCTGTAACTCAATGTAAGTGTAGTGTGGCATTTTATTTAATTTTATTTCTCTCCCAGCACCAGCACTGCTGTGGAAATGTGTTCTGCCTAAAAAGGGAGATCCGGGAACATGTGGAGCTTGCTGTCCCTCGGTGGAAGAGGTGTCATAATGTTTTCCACCCAATTAAATCCTTCAGTACTGGACTCAAACACCATCCAAGCAAAAGGATTTCACCAAAAAAAATCATGGAGCTGTATCAGGAGCCATTATTCCAAGAGATATTCCCCAGTTCTCTGGTTTCCTGCTGTTCACTCGGACAGTTTCCCTTGTTGGAAATTAGGGAATGGGGAACCCTGCAGAGTGACAGTGAGGGTAGGGGGTGTCATTGCATGGTTGGAATCTCTGTAATTTGGTGCTCCCTTCAGAAAGGTGGAAAAAGCATCCAAGGTGCTCTGGGTTGGAGCTCAGGAGTTGCAAAGTTCCAGCTTGGGATATTCCATGGTTCTCAATATCTGAGAATCTCAATTCTCAATTCTCATTTCCATGGTTCTCGATATCTGTGAATGGCTGAGGCCTTGATGAATCAGAGAATTCCAGAATGGTTTCAGCTGGAAGGGACTTTAAATCCCATCCAGTGCCACCCCTGCCATGGGCAGGGACACCTTCCACTGTCCCAGGCTGCTCCAAGCCCATCCAACCAGGCCTTGGACACTTCCAGGATATCAATTCCACCTTAGATGCTTTTCTTTAAACCTCTGGAAGTTTCCCTTTTCCCCTCCTAGCAGAACTCCCTGGGATTTTCCCCTGTTAGGGATCATTTTTCCCCTCAGGAATCATTTTTCCTTTCTTGCTAGAATCCACAGGGGGTTATTTTTGTCCCTCAAAATATTTTGTTTAATGCTGGTCGATTCCATTTGGATCATCCTTTTCCCAGCATATCCAAGTCCTACTGCTGCTTTTCCCACCTTTTCTAGGGTGGAATTTACATTTTATTCAGGGAAGACCACAGGCAACCTTCTAGTTGCAGCATTTTTGAAATGTGGGGGTAAAAGCAGTCATTGTTTTCCTCACATTTAAGCTGGAACTTCCAACATACATTTGGAATTTGCATCTCACATCAGTGGCAGCTTGGATTCAGGAAAATGTGTGTGATTTTCCCTTTGGAATCACTGGTTTAGAGTGATTTTTTTTGCTGGTACTTTTTTGGTTTGTAATAAAAAAATTAGCAAATGTGATTATAAAGTTAAATTATTTCTACAGCAGGTACTGAAGCAGGATTTGCCATGGAAAAATTAGGGAGAGAGTTACAGGAAAAAGATCCTTTTCCCCCTACTTTTCCTTGTGTTAGTAGTGCTGATTGCATTTTATTAAAACCCTAAGTTTCTTTATACCAAATGAAAAGGAAACTAGAATTTTAGGAATTATCTTTCAAAGGAAATAGTTTTGGTGGGATGTTTCCTGGGGAAGAGGAAAGCACAGGGGGGAAGCCTTTCCAAGGCTGAGGGCCAAATCTCCCAACACTACATTAATGAAATGTAGGAATAAATCACTCTATGTGTGGATATGGAACTGAAATTATCCATCATTTTAGTCTTAAACCCCATTGGTGTCCAGCAATGTGTTTTCCTTCCAGCCATGTTATCCTTGGAATTCATCCCATCAGTCTGACCAATCCAAGTGTGTGACTTTACCTTACTTTGGGCTTGGTGGGCATTTTTCCCTCTTTTTTTTCTTTGCTTCTGCAGAATATTGCCAGGAATATTCCTGCTTTTGTGGCCTCATATTTAATTTGGGAAGGTTGGAAGGGTAACATGAGCACAGAGAGGTCAGGAGAGCAAAACCTGACATTTGGGTTAAAATACAATAGGTTAAGACAGGATCACAGGAGCAATGTCCAGACTCCCTTGTCATTTGTCTTGGAGATAAATACCATGGGAAGGTCAGAGTGCCTCCAACCAATCTGGGAATTGAGACAGAAAGGCAGGATATCAAGTCCAGGAAGGAATATGTGACACTCTGAAGATAAAACTGCTTAATAAATACAACTAATTAAGACAAAAATATTATTTTCCAGAAAAAAAAAATTATCATTGCCTGGAACAAGCTGTTCAGGTAGTTCCTAGGAAAGCAAAAACTTGGTAAATTGATGGATTATTGCTCTAAAACATGTATAAAAGTTGATAAAATGATAGTTTATTGCTCTAAAATATGTCCAGGTCTGTCTTTTTTGAGCAAGCAGAGGTGCCAAGGTAGTTTTTATGTGCTGGTGAAAGGGTTAAAACAGCTGCCATGGAGATCATGGAATTCCAAACTGGTTTGGGTTGGAAGGGACCTTAAAGCCCATCCAGTGCCACCCCTGCCATGGGCAGGGACACCTTCCACTGTCCCAAGATGCCCCAAGCCCTGTCCAACCTGGCCTTGAAGGTGTTTTAGGGATCCTTTCCAGGGATCCAGGGGCAGCCACAGCTGCTCTGGCTCTCCCACCACCCTAAAAATAAAAATACTCTCAATGCTAATCAAGTTGAGGTGAGCAATTTAATTAAACAGCACCAAAACTTAATTTTTCTAAGTTTCTACAGACCTCCATAAATTAAAATATAAATATATAAAAATATTTTGTATTATAATATTCTATATAAATAGATATAAAATATAAAGTCCACAAAGTAAAGGCAACTGAAGTTGCTCATATGGAGTCCATTCACATCCCACTATTAAGCTTCAGCTCTAAACCAATTTTCCAAATTATTATTGGGTTTGCTGGCTTGAAATTTAATTTTTTATTAAATCTCACATTCATGCTTTTGGAGATAGACAAGTTTCATGGTGAATTTAAAGCATATTGGCTATCAGGCAAATTGAAAAAGGGCTGGGAGTGATGTGTTTAGCACAGGGAAAAAGAAGCAGCAGAAATGTAGAGAGGAAAAGTTAAAATTTCACTTGGACACTTCCAGTAGTTGTGCCTGCAATGTATTTGAGACGTGCTCAGTCTCTCTTTCCCACTCTGAACAAGACACAGATAATTAAGATATAGCAAATTCAGTGATTTTTTTTTAATTGTATTTATTTTCAGTATGTTTGTGCACAAACAATGTCTTAATTTTAATCCCGCTCTTCTTTGTGGTCGCTTTGTTTATTTTCTGAGGGATAAATGCATTTTGTGGTTTCATACTCAAAGAAATCAACGAGGTCTCTCCTGGTCTCCATCCCATCCTGGATGCTCCCAAGATATCATTTGTTATTCCTGTGGAAAAGTTAAAGTGCCTAAATGCCACATTGCTGTGATGGTCATGGAAAAAAAATTAGATTGGAAATGGATGAAACAGATTCAAGTTGTCACGGTCAAAGGGTGGTTGTGTGGAGAAGGGGAGATTAAAACTCTGGATGTGGGATGGGGATTAAAGTGGGTGTTAATTGTGGTTTATCCCTAAGGTTTGTGGGATGCAGGTGGATTTTATCATTTATTGCAAGGGACATTCTCGCATCCAGGGATGGAATGGATGTGGATCCTGGGCATGGGAGTTTTGGGAAGGAATTGGAAATCACAGGTTTGAGAAGGTGGGCAGTTCAGAAGTTCAGAAAGGAACCATTTCATTGGAAATCTTTAAAATATTTCAAAGCAATTCCAGGGATGGGGCTGGAGCCCCAGGAGGGGCTGAGGGAGCTGGCAAGGGGCTCAGCCTGGAGCAAAGGAGGCTCAGGGGGACCTTGTGGCTCTGCACAACTCCCTGCCAGGAGGGGACAGCCAGGGGGGTCGGGCTGTGCTGCCAGGGAACAGGGACAGGACAAGGGGAAAGGGCCTCAGGCTGGGCCAGGGGAGGCTCAGCTTGGCCAGCAGCAGGAATTTCTGCATGCAAAGGGTGCTCAGGCCTTGGCAGGGGCTGCCCAGGCAGCTTTGCAGTGCCCAGCCCTGCAGGTGCTGGTAAACTGTGTGGATGTGGCACTTGGGGACATGGTTAGTGGTGAGCAGGGTGGGGCTGGTTCATGGTTGGACTTGATGATCTGGGAGGTCTTTTCCATCCTTAACAATTCTGGTTCCATGGAGCCAGCCCTGGGCTGGAAAGCAGAGACACGCCCAGGTGACAGTGACACACCAGCCCCACCCAGGTGACACTGACAAACCAATCCCTTCACCCTCCCTGCTCCCAGGTGTTGAGCTCACAGAAATTCCCTTCCCTTCTACTCCCATGGGGGTTTTCTCATCCTTTTCTGGGTGGTTTGGGCTGGATTCTCCTGCTTTCCTCTTCCCACAAAAATTCCAGCTTTTATCATCCAGGGATGCAAAATTATGGCATTAAAACACCTTTGCCTGTGCCCTAAAGCACCTTCAAATAATATGTCAGGGGAGAAAAAGCACCATTATTCATCTTAGCCATTCAAACATTGGAAAACAAGGAATTTATTCCCTTAGAAAGGTTATTAGAGCTGGAAGCACGGGATAAAGAGCAGGATATAAGAAATTGGATGTGATCTTTTGCTGTTTTGCTTCTCCACAGTCCAGAGGAATGCTCTGAAGGGATGAGCTGGGTGTTTTACTGCAGCTGATGCATTGCTCCTGTTGTTCCCAATCCCTGGAATTAAAGGAAAGGAATGAAATCAGTGCAATTATCATGGGGGGGAGTGGGGGGTGCTGTTCTTCCCCCTCCCTCTAGAGCAAACACAAAACCTCTCACTAATTATTATTGATTTGTCAATCCATTGGATTCAGCGCTGGCAGAGGGATCTATAAGGTCATTCCCACTGCACAAATATCCTGGAATTGTGCTGGGAATGAAATGCAGGGCTTTTGTAACACTCCCACACCTTTAGAAGACAAAGGAAACAAAATCATCTATAATGCAGCATAAAAAGGGCATTTTCCTCTCTGACCTCATCAAAAGAACTCCAGCTTTAAATGCTTCCACCTTTGGTAGGTTTTCCCCCCTGTCTTTCCTGCCTTTTGGCATCTTTTTAATCCCTAAGATTAGCATTTGCATTGGTTAAATGCACCTTAAAAAGCTTTTCATAGCAATGGTTTAAGAGCTTAATAAATTAAGGAGCAATTTTATTCCAACCACTGACGCAGAACAGTGGGAGCAGAGGGATCTGCTCCAGGCATATGAGTTTGAGTAAAAGGGGATTTTTCCATCTGTGAAAAAAAAGAGGAGATCACTGTTATGTTGCATGATCCAAAACTTAATTCCATATATTCATTATTCTTAAATTTTTCTAGGAAGTTCAAAGCAGTATTGATTCCAAAGGAAATGTTTGTAAGGCAGACTTCAAGGGAAGATTGGCCACTTGTTGGTGGGAGAAGTTTGGTTTCAGCAGTTGGGATTGTGTCCTGGGGTCCCAACTTTGATATAATCATGGAATATCCTGAGTTGTAAGGGACACACAAGGATTATTGATCCCAGCTCCTGGCCCTGCCCAGACACCCCAACAATCCCACCCTGTCCCTGTGAGCATTGTCCCATCACTCCTGGAGCTCTGGCAGCCTCGGGGCTGTGCCCATTCCCTGCCCTTAGAATGGGAAAATGTGCTGAGGGGTGGAGGGTTTGAAAACCACCTGGAAGATAACAGGGGACAGTGATTAAATATTCATGGAATCACAGAATTATTTAGGTCTGAAGAGACCCCTGGGATCATCCAATCAAACTGTTCCCCCAGCACTGCCAGGGCCACCACCAGACCTTGTCCCCAGGTGCCATTTGGCCTTCCGAACACCTCCATGATATTCCCTGGAAAGAAGCAGCTGTAGATTCTGTCCAGAATTTTGAAGATCAGTGCACAACTGATCGCCAAACTCAGGAGCCTCTCAGAGCAGATCCTCATCTGGTGTTTATTTTGTTCTCTATGGAATGAGTGTAATTTTTAAAAATTGAAAACATCTGCATAATACATTAAAAAAAAAATCTACATTCATAGATGAGTGTCAAAACTTCCTTCTAAATTGATTTTGAAGAGTTTGAAGCATGAATTCAACCACTGCTTGCCATGAGGAAAATCTGAGGAGGAGGATTTGAGATGAGCTCAAGCCTCACACTTCTTGAAATTGTTTGGATTGCTGATTTAAGGACAACAGCTCAGAACCATGAAATGGTTTGGGTTCCAAGGGCCTCAAATCCCATCCAGTGCCACCCCATCCCATGGGCAGGGACACCTTCCACTGTCCCAGGCTGCTCCAAGCCCTGTCCAACCTGGCCTTGGGCACTGCCAGGGATGCAGGGGCAGCCCCAGCTGCTCTGGGCACCCTGTGCCAGGGCCTGCCCACCCTTACAGTGGTTGGGTAGCCTTGGGTTGCAGTTCATATCCTGAAAAGCATCCTGGATTTTGGTACGAAAATGTGCTGGCAGGAGAATTTTTGGATCTTTGTGAAGAGTGGGAATTCCCGCGGAGGTGTCCCCAATGTGATTCCTGTTTAAGGCATGGAATTTTACCCGTGAATTAGTTTTCCTGTGTGGTTTTCTGACAGATTATGGAGTTTTCTTAGTAGACTTGAATATATTCAAGATCTATTATAAAAGAGATCTATATATATATAAAGTGTATATAGAAAAGATCTATTTTGTCTTTTATTTCCAATTTACCAGGCTGTAGTGGTTCTTGTTTCTCATTATTCCCTGCTTTCCCACCTCTCAGACCCACGAATCATTACATCTTTATGTTGCCACCCCTTGTCTATTGGACTTCTCAGTGACTTTTGCATTCTCAAAGGTCAAACATTTTCCTTTTAATATGATTTTTCCTCATAACAGATCCTTTGGCAGATGAATAGGTGGAGGCCATACTGACCTGAGGGATAAGTGTCAATGATCTGCTGCTCAGGAATGTAACACAGATCCTTCTGTCCCACTCTGCAGGCCTCCCCCAGTGAGTGAAAATGCCCCGCAGGGAACCGTGGTCACCGTGGTCACCGCGGCCGCCTTGAACCAGACAGTGGTGTACTCCATTGTGTCAGGGAATGAGGAGGGTAAGTGTAATCATATTTATATTCATATTCATGTTTCAGTCTTGTGGGAATGGGGAACCAGAGATCTGCAAGAAATTGTGGAGGGGTAAAGCTGCTGAGGTGAGTCACAGAATCATTACGGGTGGAGAAGAACTCTCAGGTCAGGGAGGTGAAATCCCACCTCATCTAGACAAGCAGGAGGGAATTCCAGGGCTGGAAGAGACTGACAAGAAAGCTGCAGAGGGACTTTTTGTAAAGAACAGGATAAGGGGGAATGGCTTCAGGCTGGAACAGAGAAGTTTAGATGGGATAGAAGGAATTGTCCCCTGGCAGGGTGGGCAGGCCCTGGCACAGGGTGCCCAGAGCAGCTGGGGCTGCCCCTGCATCCCTGGCAGTGCCCAAGGCCAGGCTGGACTTTGGGGTTTGGAGCAGCCTGGGACAGTGGAAGGTGTCCCTGCCCATGGCAGAGGTGACACTAGATGGGCTTTAAGGTGCCTTCCCACCCAAACCATTCTATGTTTCTGTATCTACCATTACCAAGCCTTTGGAGATAAGCTAAAGATCAGATTAATTAGCAAAATTATGAGAAAATCTTTCTCACTGATGTGGAAATTCCTGTGGATGCCATATAGTGTGAGTCCCTGGCACATCAAAATAAAAACATAAATAGCTTTGATGGAATTGACTTGCTTAAAAATCTGATTTAAGGGATTATGGACTCAGCCATGCTGCAACAAATATTGGATTAGAGCCTGATATCCAAACAAAACATCCTGCTGGGATACTCTCCGTGATCCACCTGGACATCTTGACAAAATAACACAGAAGTACTGGGAGGGATGTAAAGAATTCCCCATCCCATCCTCCTTTTTGTGAGATTGGGCTCTTTGTCTTGTCCCATCTTTCCATTTATATTCAAGTCCTGTGCAGGAAGCTGTGCTCCCTGATCCTTTGGGTCCCTTTCAGCTCAAGATATTCTCTGATTCTGTGATGCTGGGTTGGTTATTCCAGTAGCAGGGCAGATCAAGCCATTCTGCTGCTTAAAAATATCTTCAAAGATGAGCTAGGTGGGGTTTTCCAAGAGGGAGGGAGGCAGGGAGGGAATGACTTGCTTGGCAGTGTCACAGAATTGTGTCATCCATCCCCAAAATAAACCCCTTGGGCATTGAAAATCCCTGTTTATGCGTCTCATAAAGTTCCTGTGTTTTTGCTGGCTTCCAGATGTGTTTGCCATTAACAACAGAACAGGAGTGATCTCTGTGAAAAAGCCTCTGGACTATGAAAGGGTCCAAAGTTACGAGCTCCGAGTGCAGGCAGACTCGCTGCAGGTGGTGAGGTCCAACCTGAGGGTGCCCTCCAAAAGTAAGTGTCAAAAATCTTTCCTTTGCCATCTTTTTCACACAGATATTGCTGGTGTTTGCTCAGAGGGCTGAAACTGCTCTCCAGGGACCTTGCTGTGTTTTAGGGGGGTTGTGGTGATGATGGGATCACAGCCCATGGAGAATTTTAGGATCTCTCAGCCTGACTTGCCCAGAGCAGCTGGGGCTGCCCCTGGCAGTGCCCAAGGCCAGGCTGGACAGGGCTTGGAGCAGCCTGGGACAGTGGAAGGTGTCCCTGCCCATGGCAGGGGTGGCACTGGGTGGGTTTGTAGATCCTTTGCAACCCAAACCACTCTGGGATTCTGTGTTAGTTGAAGGTGCTCAAATATTTGGGAACATGCCATAAATCTTGGGGATGGGCTGAGACACTGTACAGGGGTTGCAGTTCCCATACCTTCATCTTTCCAATGCTACCCACAGAACCAGCAGGAGATTTTGGGATTTTGAGCCTGGACTATCCTGGATATTTCTTTTTCCTTGAGTAAGGATTGAGTGTGTGGGGTGTGACACATCAGGGTTAATCAGTGGTCAGGAGCTTGGCTTTGTTAAGAGCAGGGTGAGATCTTGTGCAGGTTTAGCCACCATCAAGGATGTACCTGCCAGAGCTGCCTGTTTCTTCTTGAGCTTGGGAGAAATCCAGGTAAGGTTATATCCATAGAAATGCAGCCAAGGAATACCCAGCGAGCAGATCAGGCTCCCATGAAGCACACAGCTTTCTCCAAACCTTCCTGACATGGCTGAAGACACAAGGCAGTCAGCAGGTCCTTCCCTCCATTCCCTCTTCTGACTCACACTCCGCACTAGGGCAGCTCTCCCAGCTGAGCAACACTTCCAAAAAAGTGATGGCTGAATTACTTTATTCAGGAATGCTTGATAATGATTGGGGTTTGAATTCAGGCCAGTTTAAAGGAGCACAAGCTGGGTGCCTTTGGCTCTCCATGAGTATGCAACACATCTATTCCTTAGAATATACACTGTGCTGCAGGGATGTCTAAAGAATTTGATAAATACATATATATTTAAAATACTTTAGTAGTGTCTGGCCAGCTGAATCACTTATGACTTCGTGATGGAGATCCTTTGATCTCTGAGTTTGATTCCTGCATTTATACAATGAATTCCTTTCCATTTTCTTGGCACTTTGTTTATTTTTGAGGAGTTTTAATCAGGTTAAACACTACTTCTGAGTTTCAGAGCACTGAGTTGATGAGCTGCAGTGGGAGGAGATGGGGCACAATTAACACATCACTGTGGGCTTTGCTGAGGTTGAACTGATGAACCACTTTGGAGCTGGGTGACTTGGAATGCACAGCCCCAGGATTATGCAACACTGAATCAATACAGAGCTGTGACACCCACTGGCAGTGACCTGCTGCCAGTTCTGGTCTTGGATACCCCTGAATCTGTGGAATTTGTTCTGAAATTTGTTAGTGACCTGCTCTGGAGCTGCAGGGATTTCTGAGCTCCTCACTTCAAGACACACATTGAGCGTGTCCAGGGCAGGGAACGGAGCTGGGTAAGGGGCTGGAGCCCCAGGAGGGGCTGAGGGAGCTGGCAAGGGGCTCAGCCTGGAGCAAAGGAGGCTCAGGGGGACCTTGTGGCTCTGCACAACTCCCTGCCAGGAGGGGACAGCCAGGGGGGGTCGGGCTGTGCTGCCAGGGAACAGGGACAGGACAAGGGGAAAGGGCCTCAGGCTGGGCCAGGGGAGGCTCAGCTTGGCCAGCAGCAGGAAATTCTCCACTCGGAATTTCTGCATGCAAGGGGTGCTCAGGCCTTGGCAGGGGCTGCCCAGGCAGCTTTGCAGTGCCCAGCCCTGCAGGTGTCCCAGGAAGGGCTGGAGGTGGCACTCAGTGCTCTGGGCTGGGCACAAGGTGGGCACTGGGCACAGCTGGGACTCCATGGGCTGGCAGGGATTTTCCAGCCTCAGGGATCCTGGGGTTCTGTAAATAACACAGCCCTGACAAACTGCTCAGCCAGCACACAGGCCTGAATGTCACAAAGCTCAGAGGCTGGGTATCAAACTGTTTTCAGTCATGGTATTATAGGAAATAATTATGGAGAAGTAGGAGCTGGAGTTTCCATCTGTGCAGGGGAAAAGTGAAAGTGCATTAAGTGTAACTGAGCTTGTCATTCAGTGATGGTGCCAGGTGATAGCATGGCAATAACTGAATAAATGTATGAGGAGAGAAAGTAAATTGAGACGTCCTTTGGAATATGAGAACATAAAATTGGTGACTTAAACTGGGGGTTTCATAGATGATGCTAAATCATGCAAAGTCACATTCTTGTTTTCAGCACAGCCAAGCTCATTAAAGAAGTTACTTTAACTGAAACTTCATGATATGAAATTGCTGTGTTGTTTTACTTCATTTGAGTGGAAGGTGAGCTGGGTTGGGTGATGAGGATGACTTGAAAAGCTTGGAGTTCTTCTTGAGGATTCTGATGATGCTGAGCCCTGAAGGACTTTCAATATGAATGGAGTTTGGACAATGCTGTCTGGCACAGGGTGGGATTTTTGGGGCTGTCCTGTGCAGGGCCAGGAGCTTCACTTGATGCTCCTTGAGGTAAGAGGGTAAAGGGTAGGAGGAGCAAAAGGATTTGTGTGGAAGCAGAGGGAGCAGCAAAGAGAAAGCGCTGCCTAAATACAGGGACACAGAGCATTGGAGCAGGATGGACAAGGAGGGGCAAAGAGAGGCTTTCACCTCCCAGTTCAACCTGGTCCCAGTTGTAGAACTGTAGAACATGGATTGGTGGGCATGTCCAGAGCAGCTGTGGCTGCCCCTGGATCCCTGGAAGTGTCCAAGACCAGGTTGGACAGGGCTTGGAGCAGCCTGGGACAGTGGAAGGTGTCCCTGCCCATGGTACGGGTGGGTCTAGATGGGATTTAAGGTCTCTTCCAACCCAATCCATTCCATGATTCGGTGATTTCACATTCCTAGAGATGCAAAGATAATGACAGAACCCCGTGGTGGCTTTTCCTGTATTTAAGAGGCATTAGTTGACTGGGTGACAAGGTGGAGATTGGTCACAGGGTCATGCTCCATGATCTTGGAGGTCCTTTCCAACCTGGATGATTCTATGACAGGACCGTGTTGGACACAGTTTTTATCTTGCTGTCAGAAGATTTGAAAACAAAATCACCCTTCCATTGATTATTTCCATGTTTTATCCAGTCAGGTAGAACGGTTTGTCACC
>NW_005054508.1:601872-609331 GCF_000277835.1 Geospiza fortis | reverse complement strand
CAGCTGTGAGCAGGGCTTTGCTCTGGGGGCTGGGGGTAAGGCATCAGTCCTGTCTCCCTCAGTTTTTGCTTTTCTAAACCCAAAAAACCCTTTAGGAATAAAGTGGAAATGGGAGTTTTACAAGTAAAATTCTGCAGCTGCTCCATAGTAGTTGGGAATGATGATTCCACTACATTAAATATGAGCATGAATTCTGTGTCCCCGTGGTGTTGATGTAACAGTAAAGCAGCCTTATGTTTTCAGTTGCAAAAGTTGGTGCTGGCAGGGCTTTCCAAGTTGGCTGCTCTGGCAGTTCCCAAATCCAGGAGTTGTGACAGATGGACTCAATGCAAGCAGAGCCTGGAGAGCTGATCCTGCTGCCTCCCAGCTCTGGGGGAGCTTGGGACAAACTTCCAATTTCTTTGGGCAGCAGAGCAGTGCATTTTAGAGTGGCTGCACAAAACCTGAGCTCCCACTCAGGTCATTATTTGTTAGAAAACAGAGGTTTTATATGGATTTAAATCAGACCTTGGGTCTGTGCTGCTCCAAACACGTCGCTGTTTGCTTCTTTTTGCACTCTCTCGAGCAGTGACAGCACATGATGATCTTCTTCAGGCTTTATGGGCTCATTTCGATCTAAATGCCACTGAAAAATATTCAGTGCTGATTCCTACTTGGTCCTGCCAAATGCAGGAATGTGAGCTGGAGCCCAGCTGCAGTTCAGCACAGCTCACCTGCCAAAGCACAGAGTGCTGCCTGCTCCACGCACTTGTAAGGCAGGAGTAAAGCAAAGTGCTCCTAAACCCTGGCAAATCACAATTCTCCCTCCCAGCTGCATTCAGATGAACTTTGGAAAGTTCTGCTCCTGCAGAATTGCTTTTGGAGATGCAGGGATTTATGGGAGAATTATCCATGCCTGAAGAGCAGCTGTACCCACGGCTGGCTTGGAATGTTGCAGAAGGCAAGTGCAGTGCTGCTGGTGAGAGCACTGAGTAAAACTCACCTGGGAACACTCAAAAATATCCCAGTGTCCAAAAATCATTGCTTTAGTTCAGCTTCATTTCTGCAGCCTGGCAAGAAAGTACAGGCTCACATGGACCTGGCACATTTTTAGATGGGGAGACTGGAAAAGAACTTTCAACAAGGATATTTGGGAAAAACTTGTGGGAATGAAATGCTGGTACACCCTGGTGACCCAGGAGTTTTTGTTGGCCTTGTTTTCTGTGTTATTTATTCATGGTCTACTCGTTTTAGTTGTTTCAGAGGTTCCTCAGCTTTGCTTTAGAGCAGCTTTCAAGGTGTTTTCCCTCCCCTTAAGCAAACCACAGAAGCTGAAAGATCCAAAAGCCTTGGCAGTGATTATTTAGCTGGTTCCTGTAAGCTGAGGATGACTTAGAAGCAGCTGCAGTTCTGTATTTTCTGTGCACTGCAGCTCATCTCCAGGGGGCTGGAGAAAAAGAGGAAAAAGGAACCTTGCAGGAGACTGAGGTACCACTGAAATCAATTTTCTTGGCTCTTTTTGGCCACCTTGGCAGCTTTTTCCAGGGAAAGATGCTTTTTGTTCTGCTCTTTAAGCAGCACAGTCATAAGTTACAAGATTTTATACCTGGATTCTGGGAGGTCTCACAAGAATTACCACCCAGGAGTAAATCCTGCTTTCAACTCCTGGAATCCATGAAGCAAAAGAAAAATGGAGCTGGATTCCAGACTTAGAGCACCAAAGATGGGAGGTTTTACATACATGGGGTACAAATTTCCCCTCTGGAAGGTGAATGTGAATACTGACAGCCTGTTATGATCGCTGTCCTCACAAAGAGGGTTTGAGCCACACCCAGAAAAGCAGTTCAAATTTGGAATATGAAGGAAAAAGGAGTCTAAGACAGAGTCTAAACCAGACTATCTAAGAGTACATTTCATTGGTGGCCTTTTCCATCAGGCTGGGAGTGCAGGAGTGGTGGGTTTGGGAGCACCAGAGCTCCTGTGCAGGGAATATTCCTGAATCAAGCAAAGAAAGTGGAAAAATCCCCATGGGAAAGGGTCTGGCATGACCTTCCCACGTGGCACAGCTGCTGCTGAGGGATTTTAGTGAGAATTCCACTGTGAGGATAAGGCAACTTCTGTAGCTGGTGGAGAGCCCTTTCCTGCAGCCAGCTGTGGAATTGGATCCAAAGGTGGGATGGAGAGGAGCTCACAGATGCCACATTCCACTCCATCTGCTGGAATGAAGGACTGTGGCCAGAAATCAGGCAGGAAGCTGAAATGCAGGTAGATATTCAATGGTGACAGCCCTAATGTTGGCCTGTGGATGTGGAGGGTATTTAATTTGCTTTGTGCTTAATGTGATGACTTCCATTTCTCCATTCTCAAAGCATTCACCCTTTGCTAAACAAATCAGCCTTTTGGCAGCTCAGAGAACTGCCAGCAAACTAAACAAATGGGGAGTTGAGCAAATTGCAAGGCAAACTTTGCACAAGGCTCAGCCACCTCACCCAAACTGGCCTGACACGACAAAAGTGAGCAATATGCAAATGATGTTTAATTTGAATTAGAGAGAACCAGTGCAGGTGAGGCAGCAGCTGATCCCACCTGCATGGATAAAATCAGGATCTTCCTTCCAGCAGCAAACTGGTGGCAGCCAGTGATAGCACTGGTTATAGGCTCAGCAGGGCAAGGTTGCTTCCGCACATAATCTGCTTTCAATGCCACCTTCTTCCCTGAAGGGTGGAGCTGCAGAGGGAAAGTCTGCCTGGGAAGCTCATTTTCCTACCAGAGTTTGGTATTGCAGCCAGAGACATTAAGGATCTGATTTCAGAAGACAGAGATTTGACAATCAGTGTAATTTCCCTTGCTTTCTTTACTTTCTTTTTTTTCCCCCTTCTCTCCACACTGAAGAACCCCACAGGGGGTTTTTTCACACTTCACTTCCATTAAGGAAGCCATCATTTGTTTCCCATCAGCTGGACCATCAGATAGGCAGAATATGACTTTGGCCATGTCAGAAATAGTCTGTGGTTTAATATTTTCCTCCCCTAAACATACATCCTCTAAGCCTTTTCTTAAGAGCCAGCATTGTACAAGTTACTCAGATCAGTGGCACCTGTGCAACACTGAAATTATCCTGGCACTGAAAGGAGCTGGGAAGACCAGCTCAGAAAAGAGGCAATTTATCACTTGCAAATGTGGTTTTAATGAACTGGATATCATCATTTCCAGCAATCTTTCTGGACAATACAATTGTGAAAGAGGAAAGCAGATGTTGGTGGAGATTACTGCACAGTGGAATCTGTTTGGCACCAGCTCCGTGGTTTTTGCTGGATGTTCTTCCCCTTGCAGAAGGATGGAGATGTTTATTGCTCAATGGGCTGGAGCAGGAACTTTTTAATAAAACCAAATTAACAGTGGGGTTTTGTGTTGAACCTCTGGTGTTTCGTGTTGAGCCTCTGGTGTTTTGTGTTGAGCTTCTCAGGTGAGGCAACGCTGGTGGAGTTCCCTTGGGCCAGGTCAGGTTTGGGAAGAGAACAGGCTTGCGGATGCTTTCAATTAACACAGGAAATTAATTGAGTGTTGAGGCTGCTGAGCCAGGTGTTTGGGCTGGGGACAAGGTGGGCACTGGGCACAGCTGGGACTCCATGGGCTGGCAGGGATTTTCCAGCCTCGCATATTCTGGCATCATCCAATTTTAGCATTCTAGGCTGTCTCAGGGATTTATTTTTATTTTATTATCCCTTATACTCATTTTACATGATCTCCCTGTGCTGTAAATGCATGAATGCCAGGAGATGTTACAGATTATTGCAAAATATCCTATTTTCCCTTTTCCTTCCCTCTTTTAGGTAATACAGCCAAGGTCTTTGTTGAGGTGAAGGATGAAAATGACCATGCACCTGTGTTCACCAAAAAATTGTACATTGGAGGGGTGTCTGAAGATGCCAGAATGTTTTCTTCTGTGCTTAAAGTGAAGGTAAGGCTGAAGTTTTTATTATAACCTTCAATTACAGAGGGAAAAATTGTAGTCACTGGTTTGATTTTTTACAGGAGAATTTTGAAATTTGCATCTTCTAAAGCTGCTCGATGGTTCATGTTGGCACAAAGATGAGTATGAGTTAAAACCCTGGTTTTGTTTGTAGTCAATTTTGGGTGCTTGTGTCTCATGCCAGTTTGTAGCTCTCATTTTAGATCTGTTAATATTTAAATATTTGGTTTATGTTCAATGCCAGTGTTCCCCTGAAGTGTTTTTTTATTTTGGTGGTACCTTGTTCAGGTTGTAAAGGGGAAATCCACCAACTTTAGGTCTGCACTGTGAGGAAAGTGAGCATAAAATTTACCATTCATAGAGTTGGGGGTATTTTTGTTATCTTTAAAGAGAGAAAATTAATGGAAATATAATATACAGACTACAATTCACATCAGATATTAATAGCCAAGAGTGAAAGCTCCTTTTTTTTCAATAAAACAAATAAATTATGTGTTTAGAGTACCAGGAATGATAAAAGGGTCAGAGCTTAATAAAGTTGTTCCTAACTGGGATTTTTTTTTCTTGGTTTCATGAGAGTCCTTCCCAAAATAAGCCCAGAAAAGGCAGAGAAGTGGGGAATTAGGAAGCTTCTACTTCACCAAAATTAGGAATCCAAAACGGTGGCAAATCCAAGAATTGTGTCAAATTAATGAACATGAAATAAATTCCTGAAGAATCACAGAATTGTTAAGGTTGAAAAAGACTTTTAAGACCATCAAGTCCAACCATCCACCAGCACCGCTGTGGTCACCACCAAAAATGTCCCCAAGCACCACTTTGACACATTTTGGGATAATTCCAGGGATGGTGACTCCATCACTGACCTGGTCAATGCTCAACCACCCTTTCTGTGAAGAAATTGTTCCAATGATTCAATCCAAACCACCTCTGGAACAACTCGAGGCTGTTTCCTCTCCTCCTGTCCCTTGACTCATCCCCACCTGGCTCCATCCTCCTTCCAGGGAATTGTAGAGAGCAGATAACAGGACAGAGGCACTGGAGTAGACAAAAAACTCTGGAAGGCAAAGTAATTTAGGGAAAGGAGCGTTTTGTTCCATGTGAAAGCAAATGAATCACGAGGCACAAATGTCAAAACACATTTGGAGTCGTCCCACGAGATGTGCACAGGCTGTGAAATCCTTCCTGGTTTTCCAAGAGGATTTCTGAGGCACAGGTATTTGTGTGTCAGTCAGGGGGATTAGAAATAGGTGGAGAAAAGCTAAGGGAAATTTTGGAGTGATGAGGGGAATCTGCTTTTACCCTTTAGAAACATTTGACTCAAAACATGTGATCAGTCCACAAAGGAGGAGCAAGAAAAAATGTCAGTTGTGTGTCTTTAAGCTTTTTCTGTTCCAATCCTCCCTGGTTTTGCTGGCACAAAATGGAAGGAGGCCTAAGCCAGGAGTTGGTATTAGTGGATGGCATTAAACATAATTGTGTGTTTAGTGAAAGTAAAATTGGAAATAATTAAGAAGTACTTTTGTTGCAGAGGATCAGGCTGAAATTTATTGTTGTAGCACGGAGCATTTGCAGCAGTCAGTGCTCGTTACCTTTTTCCTTGGCCTTTAGAAAGCAAAAGTAATTGCTCTGTTAGTTAAACACAATCCCCATTCCAGCCTGGTTTAAGAATAATTAATCGAATGAATGTCTGTTCTTGAGGAGTAGAATGAAATGAGCAGCTTTCCAAGTTGAAATTTAGGAGAACATTAATAAAGTACACGCAGAGCTTGCACCGTAGAAATTATTCAGGTTTGGATTCCAGGGGGAAATTCAGGTTCTTAGGAGGTGTTTTTCATGCATTTGCTTTCATCTTCTGCATTCATTAACAGTTGCTCAGTTTCTTTCACATCATCTGAGTGATTTTGAGAAGAAAGTGATTTTCTCAGTATCTTGTTATTGCTGGCACTGACAACAACCTTGATGAGCCTCAAATGTGGGATACTGGAATCAGAGAATCCTGGGGTGGTTTGGGTGGGAGGGGACATTAAAACTCATCCAGTGCCACCCCTGCCATGGGCAGGGACACCTTCCACCGTCCCAGGCTGCTCCAAATGTCCAGCCTGGCCTTGGGCACTGCCAGGGATCCAGGGGCAGCCCCAGCTGCTCTGGGCACCCTGTGCCAGGGCCTGCCCACCCTGCCAGGGAACAATTCCTAATTCCCAATATCCCATCCAGCCCTGCCCTCTGGCAGTGGGAGCCATTCCCTGTGTCCTGTCCCTCCATCCCTTGTCCCCAGTCCCTCCCCAGCTCTCCTGGAGCCCCTTTAGGCCCTGGCAGGGGCTCCAAAGTCTTCCAGGGCTTCTCTTGTCCAGGCTGGCCAATCCCAACTCTCCCAACATTTCAAATGACAAGATGCAAAACTACAACTTTCAAAAACAACCCCAAAATCCCACAATTAGTTCTTCTTTAACAGGACATAATAACTTATGGGGATAATTAAGGAGTGTGGTCTTTTTTTATTAATAGAGTAGTTGATTTAGATCAGTTTTGGATCAATTGATCACAAACACACTACTGAACATTCAGATGCTTGCCTTTGGTTGCTTCAGTCATGCTCTACTCTGCCTTGAACAAAATTTCACCAGTAATAAAAATAATCAAACACACACCAAAAAAAAAATTAAAAAAATAAAGAGAAGAAAACTAATCCTGAGTCCACAATCTTCCACACAAATTGAATTTAGAAACAAGTAGACCAATAAAATGTTGGATAAAAACTTCTCTCTTAACAGTTGATAGGTACCAAGGCCAATCCTATGGAATTTCTCCCAACTCTCTAAGGTCATTGGGTTTGCTGCCAGCAGCATCCTCTTAAATACATTAATTTGAGTATAAAAGCCATTTAGAGGAGGATAATGAGCTGCTTTGCTCCAGATTCATAGTAAGATTCCTCTAAGCAGATAAAAAGGACGGTTTAGCTCAGCAGAATGCCACAAATCATTCTCCAAAAGTCATTTTTAATCAGAATTAATTTGGGGAGTGATAAATCACATGAATTATTCTCTGTGGGTCTGATTGGATTACGAGCAGTGGCCTCTGAAAGCTGGGAGGTACTGATGCTCCAAGGGAAAAAAAAAGGGATATATCTGAATAAAATGGCAATTTTTAACAAAAGATTTGCTCCTGGCTGCTTGAATTCCCCTTCTTTGCAATTCCCATTTTTTACCCAGAATTTCCAATGTGTTTGAGAGCCCATTTCCTTAATTAAAGACCTTTTTGTGCTTTTCATTAGGAATATACCAATTAAAACCAGATGCAACATGCATCTAATTATGAATTCTGTGCCTTGATCTTTGCTTTGTGTTTCCTTGTGTTAGAACTATTTTGCTTTTCACTGGTATTTTCATGGAACTCCTGTTGCTCCCCCTCAGAATTCCAACCAGGCTTCCTTGAGCCCCAAAGACAATATTTTCAATCTGCTCCAGGAAACAAACCCACAAAAGAATCTTTAGGGAAATTACCAGC
>NW_005054508.1:601262-601862 GCF_000277835.1 Geospiza fortis | reverse complement strand
GCAGGAATTGGCTTTTCTCTATAATGGAATGTTATTAGCTCTTGCTTTTTAAATAGTAACAGTATTAACCTTTGCTTTTCTTCCTTTATTTATTAAATTATTGAATTATTACAGATTTAAATGAGGAAATATCAGAACTCCTGATTCTAGTGAAGAAAGAGAATTGTCTGAATTCCTGCTCAGTTTATAAAGGTGTTTTTGTCCTGAAAATGTTTGCAGGGAAAGAATCTTGCCTAAATAATGCCAGTGAATCCAAGGCTCTGGAATTGGCTGTATTTGACAGAAATGCTTTGATTCCTACACAATTTTCATTCCAGCCTTTTCCTGTGCTCTTTGCCCCTTTCTGATCAGATTTTTCATGGAACTTTATTCCCTTTGAATATCCTTTATTGAATATTGAATATCCTTGGAATATCTCAACAGAAGAGAGCAAAATTAACTAAAGCCATTTTAGGCTGCCCTGAGGACACACAGGGGAGCAGGAATTCCTCTTTTCTTCCCCTCAGAAGCATCTTAGAGATCCCACAATGAGCTAAAACAATGGGTAAAAGAAACAGTTAAAATTCCTGGATTGGGAGAGAATACAAAAATTGGGGGGGG
>NW_005054508.1:595959-601241 GCF_000277835.1 Geospiza fortis | reverse complement strand
AAATCTCTTTTTTTTTTTTTTTCCTATCTATGCCTATAACCTGTAGATTTCTTTTTATATTTCCTTTTCTTTGGGATGACAAGGGAATCTTTAGAATGACAAGTTCTGGAATTCCAGAAATTCCACCTTGGGCACCCAGGAGAGCATCAGGGCAACATTTGGCTCATCCCTCCTTTGGCTGTTGCACGACTCATGCACAAAACTGAACTGCTTTGCCAGTCACAACCTTTCCTTCCTTAAAGTGTGATTTATGGGTGCCAGAGTAGGGAGAAAAGATGCTTGGTAGGAGTAAAAATCTCCTCTGAAAGCTCATTGCAGTGACAACAGCGCTGCCTCCAGCTGCTGGAACATCTGGCCCCCAAAAAAAGCTGTGCGCCCTGCTAAGACAAATATGACAGAAATGCCAGGCATTTTTTCCTTCAAAAATCATATTCCTGCTTTTTATGTTGGCTTTTTACTCTAAAATCTCTTACTTTCTTATTATTTTCCTCTGGCACAATCAGAGAATTCCCTACCCTTTGGGATTTTTTCCCATGTAATTGAAGATTATTTCAATCACTTTGTTCTTTGAGGGCATTTTGAAGACTGCATGTGCCTTCCTGAGCAGAGGCTCCTAGAGGGGCTGGGAGTGGGGAGTGTGCCTGGATAATTCCCATCCATAGAGGAAATCCATGTGTGTGGCCTTTACTTCCTCTCTCACACACACAGAATTATTCTATCAAGCACTAACTGCTATTGGCTGAAGAAAAATGGCAATAAAATCCATTTTTCCAATTATTTGTTTCAAAATCCAACTTTGGGAACCTCTCTTGTTCAACACCTTTTCCCATGAGACAGCCTGCCAAAAGGAATCTGAGTTTCCTGTGGCACCTGGGAGGTTTTTAGCCACCACTGGAGGACAAAGTGAACAATTCCCATTCACCTGATTTATTCCTACCTGTGTTTCTCAGAAAGTTCCTGGCACTGGGGGTATTAGGAGTGAGCTGGGCAGTGATCAGTATCAGTGATGTAGTGAAGAAATATAAATTGATATATAAATTCATCTATAAATTCAAAGCAATATGAAAATTAAATAATATATGAAATAACCATCAATATACTATAATATAGATATATTGATGTGTTATATATAGATGTATTATATATGGAATATTTTATGTTGAATATAAATTTAATATGAATATAATTTTTTTAAAAAAATCAAAGCTACAAATTCCTGATGCAGCCAGTGGCAAACCAAGATGAGGAGCATGAGTTCCAAAGGATTTGAGCCAGATGAGGGTGTAGAAGAGCACAGGAGTGAAGAAATACAGGAAATAAAGGAAAATTGCAATGACTACCCCAAATTTCCAGGCTTAGGTGTCTGTAGAACACCCAGAAACCTCCCCTGACACAGCCCAGTGACAGCTGTGCCGTCAGAACTGGAAATCTGCAACAATCTGGAAATTCCCACCGGCAAAAAGAGTCGGGTTCTAAAAGCTGCTTTATATGCCAGCCACTAATTGGGAACATTGGAGCTGCCATCTGCTAGGAAGGGGGAAAAAACCCCTCAGCAACCCAATCCCAATCCTGCCATTTTCCATGCCCCCTTAGCAGCCTGGGGCTTGTGGGTAAGGGTGACCCTCTGAGGGAGGTGGGAAACGTTTCAAATTAACAACTGCATTTCATTCTGAGCAGCAAATCTGGATTTAGCTCAGGCTGATAATGCTAAAAAGTGGGATCATCAATGAGTATACAGCTTCAGGAGTTACTGATAATTTTTATGCTCATCCTGAGAGGGGATGGGAAAGGGCTGGAAGCAGCAGCAGCAGCAATCCTGACCCAACTCCCTGTGTGTGGGCACACCTCCACTCAATCACAGGAGGCTGGAATTTGTCCTGGTAATTCCTGAGATCATCCATATTTATCAGCCCTCAATCACAGCAGGATTTAGGAGACATCTGTATTTCTTGTGCAGAACAAAAGGCAGATATGCTGCTGGAATATTAAGATTAAGTGTAGCTCTTTCTCTTCTTTGACAGTCATAATGCAACTCTTGAGATGCCATAGATCTCTTGCTAATGAAGTGTCAAAAATATTTACCTTCAGGACAAATTACAGGAATAGCAAACATCCTTCCTAGGATTAGAGAAGTTTGGGAGGTTCCTGGGAGCAGCTCACAAGCTCTCTCTGCTGGTCCTGCCAAGCCCAGTGTCCTTAGGTTTGATCCAAAGAGCAGAGAAAGGGGGGAATGCAAACAACAAAGTTAAATATTTGAAGCTGGAATCTGATCATTTTCCCAGCCTGTTTGGCACCTGTTTGCTCATCTCTGGGTGGATGTGGAGAAGAGCCTGAGCTGTGATGATGCTGGGGCTGCTGATGGCCCTGGGGTGGCACTGAGCTCTCAGAACTGGTGACAATTAACTCAGAGCCTGTCCACCAGCTCGAGGCACCTGAACTCTGCAGGACTTTACAAGCTCTGAGCTTCAAATGTCAAAAGGCCTCTTTCACTGGAGTTTAATGCCTTAAACTCAGCTGCAAGACTTGAACATCTCATTAGTGCTGAGCTCCAGTGCCCTGAGCTTTGTGCAGAAGGCCCGACTTCATTTAATGCCTGTGCCTGCAGCATCAATACCTTAATTTGGATCCAAATTTTGTTTGTTTTGAGTCACACACGTCTCCAGGCGTGAATTGCTGAAGGTGAAATTGATTTCTGGTGTCATTGAAATCAGCGATGATTAAAAGCCGTAGCTTTTATTGAGAGAGAATTTGCCAATATTAAAAATATGATGGGCTTCTGACCCAGCTGAACCAACCTCATAAATCTATTTTAACAAAGAAATTGTCTTTTTATTGGAAGGGCATCCTGCTGCTCTCCAGGGCATCTCTAGGGAGCCTTTGGACTTCACTGGGCACTCAGTGGGAAACTTGGCTTGCTCATGGATGTCCCCAAAGGAGCTGGATCAGACATTGCTCCTGTGGCTGCTGCTGGGTCCCTCATGTGCCATGTGGGGTTACAGGAATTGTGTTTTTCTTTCCCCCCCAGTTCCATTACCAGCATGCAAAGCTGAATGTGGATAAACAAGAGCATTTGTCCAGGCAGGACTTTTCTGGATTGGTCATGGCTTTATCCGGAGCTGTGTTGTATGAGCTGAATTTACCCTGGAATCCCAGAATGGTTTGGGGTGGAAGGGACCTTCAAGCCCATCCAGTGTCATCCCTGCCATGGCAGGGACACCTTTCACTGTCCCAGGCTGCTCCAAGCCCTGTCCAGCCTGGCCTTGGGCACTGCCAGGGATGCAGGGGCAGCCCCAGCTGCTCTGGGCACCCTGTGCCAGGGCCTGCCCACCCTGCCAGGGAACAATTCCTAATTCCCAATATCCCATCCAGCCCTGCCCTCTGGCAGTTTGAACCCATTCTCTGTGTCCTGGCACTCCAGGCAGAGCTGAGGTGCTGCTTAAATTTTTGTCTTTGTTTCTCACCATCCAAACATCAGCCTGGTGTTTCTCTCCAGCCACTTCCTTGAGTTCAGGTTGGATTTTAGAAATGTTTCTTCACGAAGGAGTGGCAGAGCACTGAAAGGGGGTGCCCAGGGAGTGGTGGAGCCACCAGCCCTGGAGGTGTCCGAGGAATGAGTGGATGTGGCACTGCACAATGTGGTTTAATGGGCAAGGTGACAATCAAAGGTTGGCTGGGGTGATCTTGGAGACATTTTACAACCTTAAAATTCCATGATTCTATGACATAGACTGTTTTCACATTCATTTCTTCCTTCAGCCATTTATTTATGTGGAAAGCCAACTATTTTCCTGACTCTCCACCCGTCAGGCTCCCATCTGCTGGCTCTGGGATGTTGTGGGGTTGTATTTCCCCGTGCCAGTTGGAAAGCTGGAATGCTCTGGAAAAGCCTACTGATATCTTTGCTTTTTTGACTGACAGAACAGAGACAATTTCAGAAAGCTTTTCAACCTTCCCATCTTTCACTAGTAAAGGAGTTTAAGCTCACCCAGGAGGCAGCACTCTCTGTTTTAAAAGGCTTAAAAAAACCTACAGAGCTGGAAAACAAAAAACAAATTAGCACATTTTATATGTATGCTTTTGGTAGTCAATCCAGATGAAGCTTTGTGACTTTAGAAGAAAGCAAAATATTGAGAGAGGGCAGGAATTTACCAGTTGTATGTCTGTGACAAGTTACAGCCAGTATCATTCCAGGAGTTCATCTTTTGGGCTGTTCTGAATGAAACTTGCTCTTTCCAGCTAAACCTGCCTGGATATTATCCTTTAAGTGCTGGATGATTCTGTCTGGGAATCTGGGCTGATAGGAGTTGGAGTAGCATGGAGCATACCCAGCTTTGAGTACCTGGATTGCTTATCTGGTGCTGGTGTTCCCTGAAAAATTATCTCAGAATGAATAAAAAACCAGAAGGGATTATTTCCACCATATAGAACTTGTTCAGTGCTGGTGAGGAAACAATTAATGATGATTAATGGCCCCCTGTTGAAGGCTTAATGACCTTGCAAAGATAATTCTCTTTTAGTAGCTGTGGTGTCTCATAAACAGCTCTGCTCTCTGTGAGCAGGGACAGGACCCCAGGGAATGTTTGGAGCTGGGTCAGGCTGGAGATCAGAGAAAGGTTTCTCCCCAGGGAATGGGCACAGCCCCGAGGCTGCCAGAGCTCCAGGAGAGCTTGGACACTGCTCCAGGGATGCCCAGGGTGGGATTGCTGGGGTGTCTGTGCAGGAACAGGGGTTGGATCAGTGATTCCTCTGAATCCCTTCCAGCTCAGGATATTCCATGATTCTACTCTTCATGCTGACACAAACCCTTATTGTTTTTCATTCCTAAGTCATGGCACAGTATGGATTTTCCATGGATTTTACGTGCACCTTTTCAAAGTTAAAGCTGGTTTTTATTCCAGCATTAGATCAAGCAACAGGCCTCAGGAGCAGTGCCAATATTTCCATAAAAACCTGCTGATAGACTCTGAAGTATCCCAGATGCTGAGGCCGTGACCAAGACTAATGAGTGCTCAGGCATTAATTAGCTCCCACCTCGCTGATCCCTGGAAGGAGCACAGGAAAGCTTGGTCAAGGTCCTTGGAAACACTTCCGTCTGGATACAGGTTGAACAGGAGCATAAGGAATGGGCCTGGAGAGGCCAGGATGGGGCTACACAGGGCTGTCAGGAGCAGGGAAGGTGGAATAACAATTCCTGGGGCTGCCTGGTTGATGCCAGCTCTGCATCCTGATCCAATTCAGCAACGGTGCCAGGGCAGCTCTGTGTCCTGAACTGGGGTGCCCAG
>NW_005054508.1:558765-595926 GCF_000277835.1 Geospiza fortis | reverse complement strand
CTTCTTTATTTTATAGAAAAGTTACTTGATTGCACCACAAATGCCTGTGCTCCATCAGAATATCTGTAATATGAAGGACATTCTTGTGTAAGTCTGTGCACGAGTTGGTGAGATGGTTTTTTCTTTGATAATTCCTCTTCAATGAGAATTTGGCAGTGGAGGTTTCTCATAATTAAGCAGTTCTTAGGTATTGTTGCAGACTTGAAAGTCAACTTATATTTTTCTACTTTTTAATTTTTTTTTCTTTCTTCTGGAGCAGTTTAATGCCAACAGAGGAGGAAGAAATTGCTGGAAAAGCAAAACTGAGTGCAGCAAAGTTAAATGAAGCATTTAAAGTAGCAGCCATATCTGTGCTCTGGGATCTAATGTTTTAAATGTCAGAGCGGCAGAAATTTGCTGGGCCAAGATGTAACTTTATTTAAAGGACAAGGTTAATGACTCCTTCCATGCATATTTACCTTGTTTGCCTGTGCTTGTTTCCTTTTCCCCATTAGGCTGATGATAAGGACACTGGGAATTACAGTGCCATGCAATACAGGCTCATCATTCCCCCCATCAAGGATGGCAAGGAAGGCTTTGTGATCGAGGCTTACACGGGGCTGATCAAAACTGCCATGCTCTTCAAAAACATGAGGAGATCCTATTTCAAGTTCCAGGTCATTGCCACTGATGATTACGGCAAAGGGCTGAGCAGCAAAGCAGACGTGCTCGTAAGTATCAGCCAGGGATTATTAGTATGGAATAATTCCTCAGGAAATTCAAACACTGCCGAAAGTTTCATTCCAGGCAGACCTAGGGAAAAGCCATCAGGTGCTTGTGCTTAGTTTTTTTAAGGCACTGGAATAAAGCTTTTCATTTCTTAAACCAAAAGATTTTGTGACCTGTTAGGAGTGAGTTCAGAGGAGGCACCAGGATGGGCAGAGGGATGGAGCAGCTCGGCTGGGAGGAAAGGCTGGCACAGCTGGGGCTGCTCACCTGGGCAGGAGAAGCTTTGGGGTGACCAAATTGTGGCCTTCCAAGGTGACTCAAGGGGCTACAGGAAACTTGGAGAGAGACTTTGGGCAAGGGCCTGGAGTGGCAGGACAATGAGGAATGGATTCCCACTGCCATAGGGCAGGGCTGGATGGGATATTGGGAATTAGGAATTGTTCCCTGGCAGGGTGGGCAGGCCCTGGCACAGGGTGCCCAGAGCAGCTGGGGCTGCCCCTGCATCCCTGGCAGTGCCCAAGGCCAGGCTGGAGCAGCCTGGGACAGTGGAAGGTGTCCCTGCCCATGGCAGGGATGGTCCCAGAATGGGCTTTAAGGTCCTTTCCAACCCAAACCATTCCATGATTCTGTGTCCCTTGGTCATGTCCAAGTTGTCTTAGTTGCTTATGTTAAGTAATAATTTGGGGCTGAGAATGAACTTTTCAGTCCCTGGGAAAGCAGCATTTCAGAACTGGCACCATCTTTAGGTGTCAGGCTCGTGGTTTTGTGCTGTTCAAAGAACATTGACTTAGTCCAGGCACTGAAACCATCCAAGCTAAATTTCCTTAAAACCTATAAACTTGATGGATTGGCTCAATATTAGCATAATGTGAGAGGGATGGAGTGCATTATCCACTTCATGGGAACACTGTCAAAGGATACAGATGAGAGCCAGAATCCTTGGTGTGGTGAGTTCTGCAGGAGTTCACCAAGTAAACATAAAAGATGACACCCTCATGCTCGACCTCCCAAAATGATGGGGCATTCTCAGGTAATTTAGACGCTAATAGGATATTAAAATATAGCCAGGAGGAATTGACATTAACATTAGAAAGTGAAGGATGTCTCATTAATTTATAGAGGTTTCTTTCTGATGTCTGGCTGAGTGATGAGCAGTGCACCCAGCCGCTCTGAGCAAGGCCTGGAAACTTTGACGAGCTGGAGATACAATTCCAGCCCAACCCCATGCTGCCTAGAGCACTGGCACATGGACCTGCTGGAATGAGCCCAGGGGAGGCACCAGCATGGGCAGAGGGATGGAGCAGCTCTGCTGGGAGGAAAGGCTGGCACAGCTGGGGGTGCTCGCCTGGACAGGAGAAGCTCTGGGGTGACCAAACTGTGGCCTTGGAGTGCCTGAAGGAGACAACAAGAAATACAAAAAGACAATTTTCAAGGCATGGAGGGACAGGACACAGGGAATGGCTTCCCAGTGCCAGAGGGCAGGGCTGGATGGGATATTGGGAATTAGGAATTGTTCCCTGGCAGGGTGGGCAGGCCCTGGCACAGGGTGCCCAGAGCAGCTGGGGCTGCCCCTGGATCCCTGGCAGTGCCCAAGGCCAGGCTGGACTTTGGGGCTTGGACCAGCCTGGGACAGTGGAAGGTGTCCCTGCCATGGCAGGGGTGGCACAGGATGGGATTTAAGGTCCCTTCCCCTCAGGCCACTCTGGGATTCTCCGATTTTATGCACCAAGTGTGATCCATACACTGAGATTCTTTCCCACGATTTTAACAGGATTTTCCTGCTGTGGGATCAGGGACTCAGGCTCTCAGATGTTATTTCTTTCAAAACCAGCTCAAAAAGTGAACAGAGAAATTAATTCAATTACTCTCCTGCAAAAGAACAAGATGTGGGGGAAGAAGATAGGACTTCACTGGGAGGAGGTCTGGGGAGAAGAGGCAGGTCACCACCAGAGGGACAATGCTGGGCAGAAGTTGAGCAGAGCAAGATCCAGAGCTGGGACCAGGATGCTTCCCTGGCACAGCTCTGGGAGCAGCAGGGTCTGCCAAATCCCCTGGTCAAAGGTTGCACACTGGTGGGGACAATCCATGGGAAGGACACCAGGATGGCTCAGGTCAGACACCTGTGGCTTGACAGTTTGCTTCCATGTGATGGAGTTTTCCTTCTCAGCATCTGTGAGATGAAAGAGATACAAGAATTACATTTTAAAATTAATTTGCTGCAAGGAAGCACCTAAAGGTGCTGGGGAAGGGTAGGTAGTGGATATTCACCATCATGATTTGAAATCCTGGATATCATCTTTATGATGTCATAGATAACATCTTTAATCAAATGTTTATTGGGGTTTGAGGAGGCTTCAAGGCCCCTCTTCGTTCCAGTCCCAGCCACTCCCAGGAGTCCACTGGTGCCACATCACAACCAAGAGTCTTTGTAGGCTCTGCCTTGCTGAATTTAAAACTTGGGAAGTGCCTAATGAGAGAAGCTTGGGATCAAAGGGATATCACTCGTGGGCTAGAGGTTACCAACAATTTTCTGCTTTGCCTGCCTTTACAAGTGGGGATAACAAGCAAGTTAATGTTACCATGGAAACCTCAAATGTGGCTTGATTTTTGTCCAACACCCTTGGTTTCCTTTAACTTGTCACGAATGTGTGTTTATCCCTGGTTTTGTACATGAACAAGCCATGATAATTGTGATTTCTTCCATATTTAAAGAATCACTGCCTTTGTTTTTGGTGTTGCCTTTATGCTGTTTTCAGTTCCTGGGTGCACAGTGGTTGCTTGAATTGGCTAATGTAATTAATTCTATTAAATTAATCGTTGCTTTCCAGTTCCGTTGCATGATTTTTATTTGGAGCTCATTATAATTCTGTGTTTCTTACACAGAAGCCTGTACGTGCTGATCAGGGCATCTGATGACATTTCAAGAACATTTAAATATTTAAAGCTGAATTAAGCTTCAAAGCTGGTGAATCAGTGTTTGATGTGGAAGCACATTTAGGTTTTTCTGCTGCTGTGCTTCCAGGGCTCCTCTTTGGAAAATCAGGGCTTGTTTATTTCTTTTAGAATCGGCTAACCCTTGATTTTTAAATTTATCAGCCTTAACATTGGCCTAGTTTTCCGAATTTTCCTCCAGAATCCTCAACAGATTGGAGTGTTGTTGGGTTCATAGTAAAAAACAGTAATTGCCGGATATTTGCTCTGAGGTTACTCCATACCTCGGTGGAAAACTGAAATTTAATTTTATTCCAACAAATCACACAAGTATTGAGTGGATTAGAAGCATTTTTTCCTCCTTTGTTTCTCTTTTTTTGTTTTCTTAAAGGAAAAAGCTCAGTTGTAAAATGTGCAATTTTAGGATAGAGGGAGAAGATAAAACAATTGGAGATTAAAATAAAACCTCTCGCTGATCACTTCAATGTAAATGAACAATTTCCTTCCTGATTTTCTAACAAAGTAGCATTGATTTTGTGGAATTAATCCTATGTTTCCATTTCCCTTGGTGCACATTGCATGGCTCCAAGAGAGGATTTTCCTGGCATCCAAACCACCCAAATGCTCAGAAGTAATTTTGAATACAGCCCGTGGGAGATCTGGGATTCTTGAAGTCAAATCTAAACTAAGAGCAGCTTTTCCTATCCCCACCTTAAAAATCCATAATTCTGATGCAGACCTGGAATTACAATTCCAGTTAAACCTTTGATGTTTATGGGCTTTGGCTGCAAGATTTCCCAGCTCTTCTATTTGGAATTAAAAGGAGAGATGTGGATATCAGGGCCTGGTGTGGAGGCAGAAGAGGAATTTTTCCATTGCTGTTGGGTGGGGAGGGGGCTGTGCCTGGCAGTGTAAATGGAATTTCCCTCTTTTCTTTCCAGGTCTCTGTGGTGAATCAGCTGGACATGCAAGTGATTGTCTCCAACGTTCCTCCCACCCTCGTGGAGCAAAACAAAGACCAGCTCATTGGGTAATCAATTTATTTCATCTCCAAATGTGAGAAAATTCCCTGCCTTCGGGATTGGATGGATCAGGAGTGAGGGAGGTTTTTATCTGGCCAATAAGAGTCCCCAGACAAAACATGTTTGCACTTCTGGCTTCTTTTTGTAACACACAGACAATTTTCTCTACTTGCTGTCATGGAATTAGCTAATATGAGATAGAAAATGCTGTAGGAAATGGTCTGTAACCAATCTTTGTCCTTTTTTTTGTCATTTCAATCAGTGATGAGTGGCACTTCGCACAGGTCTGGTCCATCCTGCTTGTTGTGCACAGAATTTTAAATACTTTGGGGTTGGTGGTCTAACCAGTCATTGGAAAAGTCTCTGAGTGCCCCACTGGGCTAGGAAAAATTCCTGATGGATTTGCTCCTGGAGATGTGGGACATGTTCCCCTTTTCTCCCTCTGTTTTGGGCCAGGTGTATGTTTGCTCTGAGAGATTTGAATGCCAGAACCACCAACAAAGTTGTTCAGGCTGAACTCACAGGGACTGCACTTCCTGGAACCAGGAATAACTTCCTGAAGGGAGGGATTGCCTACAAATAGGAATAATTTCCTAAAATTTTCCTAAAATAATTTCCTAAAATTTGCCTACAAATAGGAATTATTTCCTAGGACCGGGAATAACTTCCTGAAAGGAAGGATTGCCTAGAAATACTAATATCTCCCTGAAGGAAGGTATTTCCTAGAAATAGGAATAATTTTCTTAAAGGAGGTATTGTCTAGAGCCAGGAATAACTTCCTGGAAGGAGGGATTGCCTAGAACCAGGAATAACTTCCTAAAATGAAGTATTGCCTAGAAAAAGAAATAACTTCCTAAAAGGAGGCTCTGCTGAGGTGGGGTCAAGCTCTTTCCTCAGGTAACAAGTGACAGAAGGAGAGGAAACAGCCTCAGGCTGCACCAGGGGAGGTTTAGATTGGAATTTAGGGAGAATTTCTTCATGGACAGGGTGGTTTCAGCATTGGAAGGGACTGTCCAGGCAAGTTTTGAGTCCCCATGCCTGGAAGTGTTGAAAACCAAGTGGAATTGGCACATGAGGACATGGGTTAGTGGTGAGCAGGGTGGTGGTGGTTGATGGTTGGACTTGGTGGCCTTGGAGGTCACTTCTAACCCAAACCTTTCTGTAATTCTGTATTTCACAGTGAACAAAGCTTTGGAATGAGAACAAAGCTTTGGAATGAGTACAAAGTTTTAAAAAATCAGGTTTTGAGTTCTCCAAGTCATCTTCCAAGTCATCCAAGTCTTTACCTTCACAAACACCATGGGCAGATCGGGGTAGCTGGAGAATTTCTCTTCTAAGAATAAGTTTTTAAGGACAGCCTTTGCCAGAAGAATTACATCAGCTTGTTTTCAAATAGGCCCATTCGTTCCTGAAAATATTTGTAGAGAACAAATATCTCAAAAATAATTTTGTAGCTGTGTACAAAGGTCTATTTCACAGAAAAATCTATTTATTTCACTGCTCTCTTCAAATTTCTCATGTTTTCCTCTTAAATTTAAAAGATCACCCTCTCCCTGTTTTTATACAGGTTTAATAATTTGTGCAGCCCATAAATACAAAATAAGAATTTGTGATTTTTTTTGTGTGGGCAACCAGAGGCAAAGGAAAAACAAATTATTTGGACTCTCAGACTGAATTAGTTTTGCCATTTGAAATAATGCAGTAATTTATAAAAATTTCATGTGTAATTAATTAACAGAGAAAAAGATTATAATCAGCCCTATCTAGTGGGATGTGTCCCTGCCTGTGGCAGAGGAGTTGGAACAAGATGATCCTTAACATCCCTTCCCAACATAATCCATTCTGTGATCTGTGAATTAAATTAGTCACTACACAAGTTACTCAGCTCTTTCTCCTCTCATTCTGGCAAATACTAATCCCTGAAAATAGAACATTTAGCCAACAGCTGGTGATGGGGAATGTTAGGGAGGGGGGCACATGAGTCATTTGTGGAATTACAGTGATTTTTCACAATAAAATAAATAGTGGTTTAAACAACTTTGGAGGAGAAGTTATACCAGGTGCTGTCCTTTTCATGAGGAGTTATGAGGTATTAAGGATTATATAATTCAGTTTTTCCACACTCAGCACAGCCAGAGATGGGTGGGAGTTAATGGTCCACATAAAAGGAGCAAAGCAGGGAAGGAAAGATTAAAAGCATCAGTATTTGGCTTAGGAGTTTTTGAGGAATACAATGGACTTGTCTTTGCTGACACTTCCAATAGGATCTTTTGCAGTTATTCAGTGTTTTCCTCCAACTGCTTTAACTTCATCAAGCTTTTCATACTCTCATCAATGTCCCATTTGCCTTTTCTCTTGCCCACTTTAATTATGGCTGTGCAGAGAGGCCCCTTTCTGCTGCAGGTTGGGCAGAGAAAATAGGCTGAGGCTTCTTGGAAAATTCAGTGTGTGCTCCTCTCCTTCAGAAAACTTGGTGGGCACAGATGATGGAGTGTTCTTGAAATATGGAAATTTAGGGGAGCGCTTGATTGTTTTCTCAATCAGTTTTATGCTCTGAAAAGAATGGGGCAGTTCCCCAGGTAAGGAAGATCCATGCTGAACCCTCTTAACACAATGCAGAAGTGGCCAGGCAGGCTTTTCCCTGAAAATCCAAATGTAGAATCAAGTGCTGATGCTTGGAGTTATTGCTGAAGGAGTTTTTTGGAATATGAACCTTCCAACTTAATGGTTTGCATATCTAAAGCTGACTGCCATCATTCTTCAAAGGAGCTCTACTTAATGCACAGAAACTGTGCTGCACTTAAAAGAGATGTTATAAAATACTACAGCAGTAAATACTGCTGTAAATTATAGATCATAATATACAGCACATGTACATTGTGCATCACATAAGATTTTATGTCTAATCATAGTATATGAGACAATAAATTTTATATCTGGGAGCTGGAACACACAGTTTGGGGAAGTGTTTCAGACGTGGATGATTTCCCTGCAGTTGTGTTTTTTCTTCTCCTCAGTCCCTGAACTGGTAAAAAATCAGCTCATCTCAGCTGCAGGGTATAAATCACTCAGTCTTGTTACTTTTCCCACAGGAGAAGTCACATTCCCGTGCTTACTGTATGATTTTTGCCAGATAATTCCTGAATTAAGTCTAATTACAGCAGACTGCACTGTGTGCCTGTCGGGATGGTGGCAGTGACCTTGCCCTTGAGCCCTTTCCACAGGTGGCACTTGGTTTCCTGCCCTTTATGAAAGGTTCCTGAGTCACAGGTCCAGCTATAGCTGCTTTGTCCTTTACCCTTCATCTCTCTGACAGGAACATTTTGGGGTCATTTCGTTCCTGTCCCTCCACTCCACGTCCCCTCCTCTTTTTCTCATCATTTCTTCCCGCTGTAATGTTTCATTCCAAATTAAATTGCAAACTTAGAAAAGGAATAGATTAAATAATAACAGAATTGATTGAATTAGATAAAAATCTGATGAAATAAATAGATTAGGGGGACATTTGCCACCAACTGGCTGTCTCCTGTTTCATGTCCAGCCAGTCCGGCTTTGCTGGGAAAGTGTGTACTCTACTACTGGGTGTAGTGTTCACAGAGCCTGTTCCACTCTCTCTTCTGAGCAATCAGGATGATTAATAACTGCAGGCCACCTTTATTAAGTTGGGTAATAGAGACCCAAGCTTCTACAAGCCCAGCTTTTCCACTTGCTGCTGGCCCTGGCAGCTGGGAAGCAGCAGTTCAGCGAGCTCCCGCTCTCCGTAACTCCCGGGGTTGTTGTGCTAATGGATCTCTCCAAAGCTCTCTAATGCAGTGGACAGAGCTGTAAACTCCTGCTTTCTCTCCTCAGGAATTGCTGACAATTGCAGGAAAAGCCCTTTTGTGCTGAGATCTGGAGATTTTCCTCGGGGTCAGAGGGGAGATGTCTCTGGGTATTATCCTTTGGATGAGCGCAATGCTCCTTCTGTGACCGGGACAAATGAGGCTGAAATAAAAAAGTTGGAGTGTGTGTAGGGGTTTTGGAGGGCAGGATTTTACAGGATGAGCACAAAGAGAAGGAAAGCAACTTCAGCAGTGTGTAAGAAAGCAAATTTCCTTTCTGGTGTGCAAACCAATCTGCTTGTAGTGGTGCTGGGGTGACAGTGGGACTTGAATCTTAAAGGCTTTTTCCAGCCTTAATTCTCTGCTTTTATGGGATTAGGATAAGTGGGTATAAAGGCATTGGCTCTGGGTTGTTTTCTAAATACTATTAAAAATATTATTATGAAATATTATATATGTTATTCTACTCTATATGTTATTATGGAATATTTTATATGTTATTCTATTCTGTGCAGAGGGAATTGTCTCTGTGCTGCTGAACATACGTATGATAGAAAAATAACCTTTGTGAAAGGCTGTTTTATAGAAAGGGATGTTTTTAGGCTTGGAATAAACCCTAGGCACCACAGGATGAGCAGACCCTTCCCTAGGCTCTATTTATGTTGTAATAAGGAATCTGGGAGCTGGGGCTTCAGTGTATCCCCCCAAATCTATCACAGACTGCACCAGAGAGGCTGGAATTGGTCCTTGGCTCTTTGGGGAAGTCCAGTTAAAAATGCAGTGGTTTCATTGTCAGTTATTAATCCCACAAAAACTCCACACAGGCAGAATTTGGCTAAAGTGGAGCAGAATTGAGGGCTTAATTCAAGCACTTGAAAAGATAGTGGGGGGTGGATGTTCTCATCTCTGCATGGTTGCCAAATTTCTATTTTCAAATACCTAGAATACAAATTAATCATTTTTATTGCACCAGGTTATTTTTGGGAAATTGAATTTTGGCCAAAAATTATGCAGGATATTGAATCTTCAACACTGCTCACTCCAAGTCTTTGGTAATCTGAGTCTTGAAAGAAAGAATGTTTGGGGGCTTTTTATTTTCCATTTCTTAAAATATTTTATGTGCTCCAAAAACACAATAGGTTTTTTAATTCCTCAAGAACTTCTTGCTGTGATGCCAGGGTGAACCCCTAAATTGAATCCTATGCTCTCCAGGATCTTATCTGCCTGGAAGGGGATACAGCAACCTCAGGTGTGGATATAAACACATGGACATGGCACTGAGAGCAGGCTGGGAATGTGGCGCCTTTTCCCAGATTTTGAGGCTTGATCTGCTGCTTTCAGGGATGTTCCAGGAAGTACCAGTTCAGGAATGTTCTGAAATCCTCTTTCCAGTACCTACAGGGGATGTGCAAGAAGGCTGGAGATGGGATTTTCATAAAAGTGGGAAGTGCCAGGACAACAGGGAATGGCTTCCCACTGCCAGAGCCGGGAATATTGGGAATATGGGAATATTGGGAATAAATCCTTCCCTGGCAGGGTGGGCAGGCCCTAGCACAGATTCCCCAGAGCAGCTGTGGCTGCCCCTGGATCCCTGGCAGTGCCCAAGGCCAGGTTGGACAGGGCTTGGAGCAGCCTGGGACAGTGGAAGGTGTCCCTGCCATGGCAGGGGTGGCACTGGATGGGCTTTGAGGTCCCTTCCAACCCAAACCACTCTGGGACTTCATGGGGCAGAATTCCCCATCCAAGGGACAGCTCAGCAAACCAACACCCCTGTATTATTTTGCCTTTCCATTTATTTTGCATCTAAAGATGAAAACAAATCCCCTCAGGATTTTCAGGGACCTTTGGGCCTCAGGATCCCTCGATGACAGAGCAACTCCTCTTGTCCAGTGTCACTGCTGGGAACTGGGAGAGCTGTGCTCATGGGGATGCATTGGGAGGCATTTCCCTCACCACTGAGCATCTCCTGTGGACTTGGAGCAGTTGGAAAGGCTCTTTGCCTCTTCTGCTCCTGCTTCCACCTCTTACACACCACTTGGGAGGATGGGAATGACCCTCGTGGGATTAACAAGTGACACCCTAATTGTAATTTGACTTCTGCTGATCAGCACAGCAGAGCTGTGGATGCTGTTGTTACTTGAAAGTAGGAATCTAAAAAAAATTGTCTTTTGTGAGTACCACTGCAAGCAAGTGGCCATTCCCAGAGGAGTTCTAAAACTCCTACAGTGTTTTCAGCATCACAAGTTCAGCTGAAGGATTTTTCAAACAGCTCTAGAGGGAACTGCTCTATTTTTAAGTGAATTCTTTAGCTGCAGCTTCTCAGTCTTCAGTATGATTTTATTCTCTGTTTTAACCTAAACATGCAATTTGTGTGTTTCAAACTGAACACTGCTGCCATTCTGCTGGACTTTGTGGGCTTTCTTGCAATATCAGTACAGCCAAAGGCTGCAATGTACACATTTCTCAGGAAGTGATATCACAGAATTCCAGACTGGTTTGGTGCCATTCTGCTGGACTTTGTGGGCTTTCCTGCAATATCAGTCCTGCCCTCTGGTACTGGGAAGCCATTCCCTGTGTGTTGTGCCTTTCCCAAACATTCTATTTGTTCTTCAGTTTTAATGTTTGAGACAAAGATATTCCCAAAGGCAATGAATTCCAGCAGGATTCCTGTCCCAGGCTGCTCCAGCCTGGCCTTGGGCACTGCCAGGGATGCAGGGGCAGCCACAGCTGCTCTGGGCACCCTGTGCCAGGGCCTGCCCACCCTGCCAGGGAACAATTCCTAATTCCCAATATCCCATCCAGCCCTGCCCTCTGGCACTGGGAAGCCATTCCCCTGTGTGTTGTGCCTCCATCCCTTTCCCAAACATTCTGTTTGTTCTTCAGTTTTAATGTTTTAGACAAAGATATTCCCAAAGGCAATGAATTCCAGCAGGATTCCAGGAATTACGGAGGAAAGAGAATCTTGTTACTGATTCTGCCAGAAGTGACCCCACATTATAACTTTCCACCCTGATGGAGCATTTCTGTCTTGGGCGTAATAAGAGTTCTGAAACAGGGACAGGACAAGGGGAAAGGGCCTCAAGCTGCTAACCTGCCCAAGCAGCAGCAATTTGCCCATGGAAAGGGAGCTCAGGCCTTGGCAGGGGCTGCCCAGGCAGCTTTGCAGTGCCCAGCCCTGCAGGTGTCCCAGGAAGGGCTGGAGGTGGCACTCAGTGCTCTGGGCTGGGGACAAGGTGGGCCCTGGGCACAGGGTGGATTCTGGCATTCTGTGATCCCATGAAATTCTTCTCCTCCTGCAGCAGGAGAAGATGATTAAATGCTAATTATGGAGGCGAGTCCTTTACACATTTGTTGTGCCTGACACCTTGTGCCAAACACCCCTCTGAGAATGGTTGTGGTTTCTTTTTAGCCATTTACATTCCCATCATGTTTGGTGGGGTTTTATAGTAATCTCCATATCCCAGATTGGTCCTGGCAGGTTTTCCCTGGGGGAATTATTGTTGCTGAGGTGTCTGTGACAGGTTCTCACCTTGGCTGCCAGTGCAGAGCATGCCAGAAGCAGAGATAAGCAGAGTTTTCCATATCTGCAAACAACAGGAGAGCTTGTTCAGAGGACACCACTCCACAAGCACCGTGTCAACCAATCTGTATCCCTATTTTCTCTGCAGTAATTCCATATATTCACTCCTCAGGTATGACCTGCCTCTGACATACTTGAATTTTTCAAGATCTTATAAAAAAGCTTAAAAGCTTACAACGGGTTTTGAGGGCACACTAAATTTCCACACAAAGAGAAGAGATGCTCCTTGGATAAATGTGAATCAGGAGTCTTAAAAAATCAGGAAATCTTGTGTCAGAAGAAAAAACACAACAACAAAAATGTAACCTCAGCAACTGCAGGAGGTGTAGAACAAGTGGCACCTTAAAGTCACTGATGTCCTTTTTTGTGGGAGATGTGTCTTCCTCCACATCCTGGTGCATCCTTGATGGATCAGGCAACACATCCCCTGTAGTTCCCTTGTTTTTGCCTCCCAACTCGGCTATTGCTTTTTTGATTTTCTGACCATATCAATTACCCCAGGAAATTCTATATTTTCTTATAAGTTTAGATGGAACTTTTACACTTCCAAATGCTCTGGTTTATTTCTCCCTCCTTTTATTGCACAGAGTTGATGATATTTGCATTTATGCCTCTGTTTATAATACTCTCTGTGGGCTTTGAGTGAACCTCTCATGGTCCCACTTTGGAAATCTCATCAACCACTATCAAGTCAAGTTGTTGCTGATTTTTTTGTTGATATTGTTATTACCTCTGAATTCTATCAGCCTTTCTTTCCCCTGCTTGTGGAATCCTGCTGCAGTTTATTTGATTTTATTTCCTGTGGTAAAAGTGTCAGCCCAATATTCCAATTTCCTCCTGCCTGTAAAACCTGGTGCCTTTTGGAGCAGCAGGTGTTGCCGCCCCCCCAGAAATGTTGTGTGATATCGGAGGCCTGGATGAAATATCCCGCCAAAAATCGCTCAAGTGGTTGTTTCTCTGGGTGAAAATTTATGGGATGCGCCCTGGGGAAGGCTGGGATGGAAGTGCTGGAATCATATAACTTAATAAAAGGCTGACAAGGGGATTTTGTGTGAAATATAGGTGGTGATTCCTATGAGCCATTTAAAACTCGACTGGGGTCATAAATACAAAGAGCTGGACTTAAGGACACAATTTCTGAAGACCTCTCCAAGCACTGCTGAGCTTTTCTCAGGAGTTCAGCACTTCAGAGGTTCTGTGGAGCAGCAATTCCTTTTTAAAAGTGCTCTGAAGGTCAAAATCCTTCTCACCCTATGGGTTTTTGTCTATCAGTACCTCATTTGGGCTGGGGTCAGTGGTGAGCGTCCCAAATCCATCACTGCAGCTTTCCAGCTCCCTCTTCCCTTTAGGATTTTGGAACGCTACGTGCAAGACCAGATTCCGGGGGCGACGGTCGTGGTGGAATCCATCGGAGCCCGGAGGTTTGGGGATGGATATTCTGAGGAGGATTACACCAAGTCCGACCTCATGGTCTACGCCATCGACCCACAGACCAACAGAGCCATCATGAGGAACGAACTCTTTAAGTGAGTGTTGCTTTTGTTGATCTCCCTCTGTTTCCATGGATTGTCTGGGAATCTGTTGGTCTGTTAGAAATTGGTTCAGCATAACAGAAGCAGAAAAATCCATTGAAACACCTCCTGCATGGATATCCCCTTGGGAATTTGCCACTTCCTACTTCAGTCCAGTGCCTTGGGCTAAATTGTCCCAATCCACATAATTCAGATATTGTCACCATGACAGCTTGTAATGGGTTTTGTCCACCCTGTGGAGGAGCTTCCAACTGAAATTCCTGCAAGGAATTTCCTTCCTATGCGCACAAAGTCCTGTGTGACCTTCAGGCTTTGGTGCTGCAGTGTTGACCTTCAGGCTTCCCACAGTTTCTGTTTGGAGCTTGAGTCCGCTTTTCTCCTTTCGTTTCCTTTCGTTTCCTTTCGTTTCCTTTCCTTTCGTTTCCTTTCCTTTCGTTTCCTTTCCTTTCCTTTCCTTTCCTTTCCTTTCCTTTCCTTTCCTTTCCTTTCCTTTCCTTTCCTTTTCTTTCCTTTCCTTTCCTTTCCTTTCCTCCTTTCCTCCTTTCCTCCTTTCCTCCTTTCCTCCTTTCCTCCTTTCCTCCTTTCCTCCTTTCCTCCTTTCCTCCTTTCCTCCTTTCCTTTTCTTTTTCCTTCCTTTTCCTTTTCCCTTTCCCTTTCCTGGGAAAGGGAAGGGGTGGTTTGCACCTCATGTAAAACACAGACTGGGACATGACCCAGTGCACACCTCCACACAGGAGATCAGGCTCTTCAAACTGCAAATAGGGTTCTTCTTCTAAAGAAAAAAAAACCTTTTTGGTTTGGTTTGCTTTTTTTTTTTCCATGTGCTCCACCTTGGTGTTGGTTTTTCTCTTGGTGAGAACCCCACCAGGCTCTTCTTGGACTAAGCATGTCCTCAGCAGCCTGGCAGGAAAAGGCTGCAAACCACAGCAGGGAAATGAGGTTGGAGAACGCTCCTTCTCCTGAGCTCCTGGTGGAGTGTAGGTGAAGGGCAGCATAGGAGAGTTCTGCAGATATTCAGATTTTGTAGGCTGCGAAAGATCACTGGGATCAGTCTGAGCAAGTCTGGGAACCAAACTGATTCTGCTTGGAACAGAAATTAATTCCCCAAATTAATTCTGCTTGGAACATATCTGTCAGCAAAGCAATTGCACCAGACAACCCAATCAACTACAACTTGGGGGTTGTTACTGCAGCTTAGTTCCCTGTCAAAAATTAGGCCTTTTGTCTTTTTTTTTTTTCTATTTTTTCCAGGATCAGTTTTATTATAACTTTGGGTGCTAAATTAAAGCATCCATTGGTGCTTTTAATTTCTGGGTCTAACCAAGGTCTAGGCTCCTGTTCACATCATCCTCTGTATTTTTATTCTTGATAAGTTCTGCTCTGGGCTATGTTTTAATTCTTTTAATCACTTGAAGTTTTCTCTGAACTCACTCCAGTCTTCCAGCATCATTTTCCTGAAGTAGGAATATTAAAAAAATAGTATTTTATATTAAAATGTATATGAAATCTAATTAATAGCAATAACAGCTTTCAGGGGAGTAGCAATAGAGCCTCCTTCCTTCTCCTAGCATTTGTTTTTAGGTATCCCCATGGTCATTCAGCATCACTTTTCAGGCCTCAGTGATGCTCGGGGTGTTTGTCTGGTCACTTGTACAGTGTTGGTCATTCCCAGAATGGAGTCATTGTGATCTTTTCCCAGTTTTATTCAAGATTCTGACACCCTTTTCCTCCTCCTTTTGGAAAGCTCTCAGTAAATTCACTGCTACCAGGATATGAAAATCAGCTGTTATCTGAACAGGGAGGCAGTTGCCTCTTTGAATTTCAGGAAAAATAAACTTTTCCCTTTGCAGACTCTCTTCATGGTCAGAAAAAAATGCCTCTCATCATTTTGGCACCCTTTGAAAATATTGGAATGTCGTTTTAGGGATGTTCAGATGTCCAGTGAAGTACCCAAAACAGTTAAGATGGGTTAAAAATCAGATTTTCCAACAGGAAGGGAAAGGGGGATTCATCTGAGAAACAACTTCATTAAAATGCTCCCTGTGCCTGCACACTCAGCTTTTTAGAGTTTTTTTTTTCTTCTCTTCAAAAGCTTTTAAATATTTAAATCAGCAAAATCCCAGGGAATGCTTCCCTGACTTTAGGGTAGAGGTGAGTGGCTGTCAGCTCACTGGAGTAAGGAGAGTTTTGCAGCTGGAGTTCCCAAGTTTGCACTGGAAAGTGGGAGAAACTCCGGAGATTTGGGATGTACCCAAATCCACAAAGATTTTAACCTCCTAAAAAGATAAAGGTCACTCCTGGGAGTTTGATTTCAGGGGGATGGCTCAGGATTCTTCCTGCCATGGTCAGAGGACACTTTAGCAGTGGTTGTCCCCTCACTGGGAAGCCAAGAGTCCCAACAACCATTCTGCCAGCCAAGAGTCTGCTCTGGATCTGACAGAAAAGGCATCAGTGGGAGAAAAGATAATTTCATAAACTGGATATGATGGGAGAAATGTGAATAAATCTGAAAGAAACAGAACATCCTGTTTTACTAAAAATTAAATTTTAAAAAATCCTGTTTAATTAAAAATTAAATGTTTAACCTAAACATTTAATTACCAGCAAGGAAGATAAATTCCCACAGGTGATTTTCCAAGTGTTTAACAATTCCATGATGTATCCAGGACCAACTGCACAGAGTTAGTGACTTCTGCCAGCTTGGATTTTTATACAGCTCACCAAATGATTGTGTATTGGAATATACCTGTGGCTTTTCCAGAATGGGCTTTTTTGGGAACACCTGCTGTGTTCCTGCTTGTAAAGCAGAGTGGAGGCTCTGATTTAAGAGAATTTCTTGTGAACCTGTCACTGTTTGAAAACAATTATTTGTGAAGGTCGAATGCGAGGGGAATTGAGGATGAAGTGGAACAGCAGGTGGAGAGCTGCAGGGATGCAGGCAGGAGTCAGGGATCCAAACCCAGAGCAGACGGAGCTGGGAGAAGGGAGTGGACACAGCAGCTGAACAGAGTCACAGTTGGCACCATGAGAAGCAAACCCCACTGAACCAAAGCATGAGGCTCCTGTAATCCATAATATTAATCCCACAATAATTCCAGGGAAATGTTTGCCTGGAAAACAAAGGCATGATTTAGAAGTCATGGATGTAGCAGCCAGTGCCAGGGGGTAAAACCCATGTCTCTCAAGATTTGCAGAATTTTCCCTGTCCTGTACTTTGTAAAACTTTGTAAAGCACAATGAGAGATTTGTATTTTTCCTTGAGATTGTTATTATTGATTACCTGAAGTTTTTTATTAATCAGGGATCTCATAAACCAGAGTTATTCAGGTTGGGAAGAACCTCTGAGCTCATCAGGTCCAACACTGAACCCAGCATTTCCAAGGCCACTGCTAAACCATGTCCTCACATCCACACATTTATGGAAGGCCTCCAGGGATGGGCACTGCAAAGCTGCCTGGGCAGCCCCTGCCAAGGCCTGAGCACCCTTTGCATGCAGAAATCCCTGCTGCTGGCCAAGCTGAGCCTCCCCTGGCCCAGCTTGAGGCCCTTTCCCCTTGTCCTGTCCCTGTTCCCTGGCAGCACAGCCCGACCCCCCCTGGCTGTCCCCTCCTGGCAGGGAGTTGTGCAGAGCCACAAGGTCCCCCTGAGCCTCCTTTGCTCCAGGCTCAGCCCCTTGCCAGCTCCCTCAGCCATTCCTCCTCTGATTTTTGCTCCAAATCTGTTTGATTACACCCCAAAAATGGGTCTGAATAGCACCTGTACTTCACTATGTCCTCCCTCTTCCACAAACCCTAAAAGACTCTGAAGGCACTCAGATAATTTCCCAGACTGAAACGTTCAGCCTCCTTTCCTATCTTATAAAGGGAAGAGGCTTTGATTTATTGGAGCATAAAAACCAGTTGAATGCAGCAAATTCCTCCTGCATAAATTAAGTGGAAAATGTCCCCTGTTAAAAAGAAAACTGTGTGAAGCTCCTGCACAACGTGTCAGGTTCCATCACGGAGTAAACGCTCACGGCTGAGTTACGGACCTGTTAAAAAGGCTCTGTCGGGAAAATGCCAGCAGAATTTCAAGGGAGAGATGCTTAAAATCATCCAGGGATTTAATGTGTCCTGCTGGGAAGGCTTTTGCCAGCTCCAAGGACGTGGGACATGCACCAGTGACATCTAGTGAGCAGCAAGAGAATGTTTCTATCCACTTCATGCCATCATTTAGGTTGGAAAAGGGATTTTTTCTCAAGAAGCGAGGAAATGGTTTGTGGAAGACGTCAGGAATGGGAATTATTCTTCCAGACACCTTTGTGAGGATGGGGGTGAGCAGCCCCTTTTCCCTCAGTATCATGAAACCAGCCCAAATTCATCATTCAGGATGAGCTGTTCTGCCTGTGATGAGATCCATTACACACCCAGAGCAGAGTGGATTCTCCCTAAAATTCCAAAAAAAAAAAAAAACAGTGAAAAGAAATACTACAAGGATTTATCAGGGAATTAATCTGAAGGGAAGTCAATTAAAAGAAATTACTGCCCTTAAAGAAATGGCCCTTGAGGAGTGCAATTTCTGTCCGTGATCAGAGTAAGGAAATCAAAGCTGTCTCAGGCTTTCTTTGGACATTGAGAGTTTATACACAAAAATATTTATGGAAGTTTTTTGTTGTTTTTTAGTTGACATTTTCTGGAGGTTTTTTTCCCCACTTGTCTTTCTCCGGGAGAACCATTGTATGTGTAAGGATCTGGAATTCTGCTATAGCTCCCACCTTTTAGGATCCTCCATCCTAACACATCTCCTACTTTGGTCTTTGGAGTTTGACAGCTTGTGAGACACTGAATCCTCACTTCTGGAGTGATCCAAGGATTTTTATTTTCCTTCAGAAGTTGAAGCCTTGGACAATGTATTTTTTATCCAGGCAGCCAAAGAATTTCCCTAAGAAGCTGAGCAAATCCTCTAAAAATTGCCTGATTTTAGGGTAACAGCAACCCAGCAAATCATTAAGGGTGGAGAAGACATCTGAGGTCATCAAATCCAACATCCAGAGCACTGCCAAGGCCACCACTGCCCATGTCCCCAAGTTCCAGATCCACAGGTTCTTTGAACACTTCCAGGGGTGGTGACTCCACCACTGCCTTGATGATCTTTTGGGCAGAGTGGTCCTTAGGGATGTGTCCAGTGCGGTGTTTGTGAGGGTCCCCAGGAGGAGGTGAGAGATGAGAATCTGAATCCATGTTCTCAGAAGGCTGATTTATTATTTTATGATATTATATTATATTAAAGAATACTGAACTAAAACTATACTAAAGAAAGAAAAAGGATACAGACAGAAGGTTTAACAAAAATGATAATGAAAAACTCGTGACTGACTCCTCAGAGTCCGACACAGCTGATGGTGATTGGTCATTAAATAAAACCAATTCACACGACACCAATCAAACATTGGCCAATTGGTAAACAGTATCCAGACCACATTCCAAAGCAGCAAAACAGGGAGAAGGAGAAGCAATCAGATAATTATTGTTTTCATTCTTTTCTGTGGTTTCTCAGCTTCCCAGGAGAAGAAATCCTGGTGAAGGGATTTTTCAGAAAATATGACAGTGACAGTCCAGGGATCAAAGCAGAGAAGCAAAAGCACAAAGCAAGGTCTTTGTGATGTCAGCAAGAACTTTGTGCCCCTGGAAATCAGGATGAGCTTAGCTCAGCCCTCCTTTTCAGTGTCTAAATTGTGTCCTGGTGTTAAGTACATTGGAATTGTCCCTGGCACTGGGATTACAGGGAATCACCACTATTCCAAAGCCCACAAAGACAATGTATGCTCTTTATTGGGCTGTTAACCTGCCCTAATTAAATCTCTCTTCATGAATTTGACCCTAATAGTGGGATGTTTTTGTGCCATTGAAGGTTCCTGGATGGCAAACTGCTGGATATCAACAAGGATTTCCAGCCCTACCTGGGCCAGGGCGGGCGAATCCTGGAGATCCGCACGCCGGACGTGGTGGCCAACGTGAAGAAGCAGGCGCAGGCCCTGGGCTACACAGAGGGGGCACTGCTGGCCCTGGCTGTCATCATCTTCCTGTGCTGCATGCCAGCCATCCTCATCGTCATGGTCAGCTACCGGCAGTGAGTACCCTCCTCCTCCTCCTCCTCCTCCTCCTCCTCTCCCAGTGTGGAATTTTCGAGGTCCCCCGTGGCAGGAAGGAAATGATGAATCTGACTCCATGTTCTCAGAAGGCTAATTTATTATTTTATGTACTGATATTATATTAAAGAACACTATACTAAACTATACTAAAGAATGGAGAAAGGATATTTACAGAAGATACTAGTGAAAAACTCGTGACTCCTTCCAGAGCTGACCGTGATTGGTCATTAAGTCAAAACAATTCGCATGCTGGATAAATAATCTCCAAACCACATTCCAAAGCAGCAAAACACAGGAGAAGCAAATGAGATGATATTGTTTTCCCTTTTCTCTGAGGCTTCTCAGCTTCCCAGGAGAAGAATCCTGGCCAAAGAGGATTTTTCCAAAAATATGACAGTGACATCCCAGGGCTTGTAATGTCATAGTAGAGGTGCTGCAGTTTGTAGTGGAGCCACTTTGATGATTATTCATCTTTTCAAGATAAATTTCTATTTATTATTGCCTATTTCTGTAATATTTTGTATGTATTATCTAGATTTCTAGTATATAATTTATGGGTTTAATCTGCTTCTCACCACAAGGGTTGCTCAGTGCTTGGTGTGATGAACATGGGAAGTGCATCCTAGGTTTCCCAACACGGTGCAGGATTTTTGTGCCAAAACACCGGCTCAAAACCCAGGTGTTGGACACAGAAGCGAAGATTCTGAGCTGAATTCCATACAAAAAAAAAAAAAAGGAAAAAAGTGCTTTTTTCAAGAATCAAAAATCATATTAGAGGATTCCAATGTTTTCGCTTAAATCCTAAAAAATTTTTCCTGAGCTTCTTAATTGCAAATGTTTCCCAGAGAGTTGGTTTTCTGCCATTGTGGGAAACATCAGAAATGCTTTTTGATATTTCCTCTTGCCTCTTATACACTGAAGAGATTCTAGTAATTGGCTGATAAATTAATTCAAATCAATATCTGCAGCAAGTTCCTTTCAACTAAAATTTTCAGGTCTACTCATACTTAAGATCGCTGCATTTGGACTTAAAGACTCCATATCTATTCATTTATTTATTTTTATGTATTTTCATAGATTTATTCTCTACTTAAAAATCATATTCACAAATTTACATATACATTATATTCCAGTTCATAGATTTATAAATCCATTTAATCAAATACTTATTCTTTAATTAATGATTATATTCACATCCCCTTTTCCCCATTTTGGGTGAAGAGAAAAACCCTTTTAAAGAAGTTTGGAAGAGCTTGACCAACTTCTGCACCATCGGGGTGGCAGATCATTCCCAAACTGCTTTTTCTCTCCCAGAATAATATGGAAAAATTGCTTCCATGAGCCAGTTCATCTTGCAATTCATTGGTGGCTATTATCTGAATTGCAGATTCCTTAAAGAAATGAAGCAGCCTCATTTTTCCTTGGCATCTGTTAGATTATCTAAACATCATCAATCTCTTTTAGGAGCTCTCAGGAATCTGCTTAAATTCATTTCATCCAAAAATCCCATTTTTCCAATCTAGAGATCTGACTTGGAGTTGGATTTATAACAGCCCATTGCAAATAAATTGTATTTTTATGGAGAGTGCCAAAGAAAATGAAAGGAATTTTGAAGTTAAATTAAAATCCCGAGCCTCATGGTTTGTTTTTGTATTCAAGCCTTTTTCACTCCTTTTCCAAAGGAATCTTGGTATTTTTCCTAAAATATTTCTTTAGTAATAAATCTAAAAATGACTCCTTTGAAATCCAGTATCCAGCACATACCTGTAAGGTACTAATAAATTATTTATTATTTAATAATCACAAAAGAATGGCATCTTCTAAATAATAACCAAAAATGATGCTCCTTCATTATTAAAAGTACTTTTATACATTTTGAAATATGCTAAAATGAGAAAATATAAAGAAAATAATAATTATATTATTTATATTGTTACATAAAAATAATTCAATATAAAGAAACAAGTCTAAAAATGTGCCTGCTTAAGAAAAAACTGGAGAAATATTCATGTTTTCATGTCTTGTTTTCATTCTCTGCTGTAATTTGTATTTCTGCTGACTACAGAATTGTTTCCAGGGGATCAAAAATAGCAGCCAAATGCTGTTCAGCTCTGGAAGTTCTGATTCTTTAAACAAGTCATTAATTCTGGAATTTGATGTGTGGAATAATTAAGTAGCCTGTAGTTTATTACTCCTGTTAGAGTCACTGTTATGGGCAGTTGTTGGAAGCAGAATTTATTTAACCTTCCTTTTTATCTCTTTTTTTTCTGCAACCAAACAGATTCAAAGAGTAAGTATTTATTTCCAGCTTTGTTTCTTCCAGCTTGCACAGGAATACTGAGAAATTTTGTTCTCAACATTTATTAAATATAAGGGTTTTTTTAAATTCCTATACTCAACTTGCTCCTGAACTCCTGGTGTGATGAGCTTAAAAGTGATTTATTTTCATGGCTACTCAGTGCCATTGGGGAATATCAGGCACATCACCCTGGTGGTGCTCCCCAGATAAGAAGCTTTGTTTTCTAGACAGGGAACAGAAATTTTTTCCACTGTGATTTGACTCCATTGAAAAAAAAAAATCAATTTAAAAATTTTAAAAAAGGGGGGATTTTTTTTTGGGACAAACCATTCATTGAACAGAAATTCCCCAGCCAACTCCATTAAGAAAAAACGAGTTGTGAGTGGACAAGGGGGAGTGGCATCAAACTGAAAGAAATAGATTTAGATGGGATATTGGGAATTAGGAATTGTTCCCTGGCAGGGTGGGCAGGCCCTGGCACAGGGTGCCCAGAGCAGCTGGGGCTGCCCCTGCATCCCTGGCAGTGCCCAAGGCCAGGCTGGAGCAGCCTGGGACAGTGGAAGGTGTCCCTGCCCATGGCAGGGGTGGCACTGGATGGACTTTAAGCTCCTTCCCACCCTAAACCATGCTGGGATCTGGGAAGCTCTGGGATTCCACCAAAACAGAACAACCAGGGGCTGAAAAATCCAGGAGAAGATGACCATGTTGTTACTTTGGTGAAGATAAAATCCAGGGGATCTTTATTAATCACAGACCAAGAACATAGAACACCTCCCATTTTGGCTTTCTTTGAGTTGTGTTTTGGGGTGTTCTTGATGAGTGTTTCTCCTTCCCCCCGTGGCTCTCCAAAGGCGACAGGCTGAGTGTGCCAAGACTGCGAGGATGCAGATGGCTCTGCCAGCAGGAAAACCGGCTGGAGCCGCGGCCAACAACCTCTATGAGGAGCTTGGAGACAGCACCATGTGAGTATTCCTTCAGTTCCATCCAGATCCAGAAAATCACTGCCCTGGGTTACATGGGATAGTGGGAGGTGTCCCTGCTCATGGAATGGGATGGGTCTGAAGGTCCCTCCCAATCCAAACTATTCTGGGGTTCTATAAAATCGTTTCATGCAGTCTCTGTGCAAAAGGTTTTTCTTCATTCCCCACCTGCTTGGGGTTCTCCAACATCCAGAAAAGAAATAGGCTGGCTCTGGAAGGAGGGAAAAAACCAATTTAATCTTCTTGTAATGCATGGGGCAACCTTTAACAGACTTTAAGTGGGCAAAAAGGTCTCACCAGATGGTTTTCCCATAAGCAAGATCCTGCAGCAGGTCACTGCTGCCAGGATTGGATTCCTTGGCACATCCAGGCCAGCACTGCATGTTTTCCAAAGCTGTTGACTAAACACATCCAATAAAATTCATTCTTATCCATTGCACTCGTCTGAAATGGTAATTCCCTGAAAATTGCTGCCCCAAAGTCTTCATCTCCTGTAGTAAGATGGGTTTGGTTTGTTGGGCGTTTCTGTTCTAAATTTAAACCTGTTTAAATATTGAAAGTAAAGGAACTATCAAAGCAGAGAAACCCCTGGTAGCTCAATAAACTCATCTTTTACCTCTTACATGCTCATAAAATAATAATCTTGCAAGGCTGCCTCTCTTTTCATGCCTCTGTAAATCTGAAGTTGATGGACTCCAATAACAATTTAACTCTCAGTAGGAAAATATTCCAGCCAATTATTATTTGTGTGATACTGGGGGGGTTGTTTGATAAGCTTTGCCACACTTCTTCATCTCTGTTTATACTTGAAAACCAAGGAGTGCTGAAGAGCCCAGCTTGAATAATATTTGGTAGGTAGGGAGTGAGTGGATGGTGGAAATGAAAATTGCTCCGTTTTCAATCATGATTTGTTTTGCCCAGAAAGTCGAAATTTTCTAGCTGCTGTGATGGAGTTTATAAAATGTTACAGGGCCATGACAGAGCTTTAATTCTTGGACAACTGGGTGCAGTCTCTTCATGTGGAATAATTCTAGGGCTTGAGCTTTTCTGGGTAAATAGGGGACTAAAAAATGCTGGGAGTAGGAATTGTTTCTCCTAAGAGCTGAATTTTTGCCTTTTGCCTTTGTCAAGTTATGCTTGGGCAGGAAGGGAGGAAAAATGTGTGGAATAAAGTTTTTTTGGAATGGGAGCACTTCAGTTTGTGAGTCACATCTGTACCCTTATGCAGGCAGGTGCCATCTGGATAAAATTCATCTTTTTTTACACTAAACCAAATTTCTGCTGAAATTAATTGTGTGATGCTAAACCCAGAAAAATTTTCATTGTGCTTTGTTGTATCTGCAAAGGTTTTTTGGGGTTTAGAACTGCCCCAAAGAGGTGCCAGTTCCCAGATCTGCAGTATTGACTTTGAGGCTTAGCTTTATGTTAATTTGGACAGAAAATAGTCTTCATTGCACCAAAAAGGTGCTGTAGTTGGAATATTTTCTCTCAGATGCCTTTGCATACAACCAAGGCTTATCTGTCATGCTGAGGAACTGATTAAACACAAAAATCGTTCAAAGACAAATCAAAATCCATAGGATGTGCAAGAAAGTAACAGGCTTCAATAAATATAATTACAAATTAACTTTTTCTTTGCCATAAATATTTTACTTCAGGGCACAGGTATATCTTAGGAAATTCTTATTTGGGAAAAATCTTTTATTGCCATTTTTCATGAGTTTTAGTACATTGTTCCCTGTTTTAGTTGTCCTAAGTCTGTCATCTTTCATTTGCAGTGTCTTGTTTGCTTTCTTTGGTGTTTATAGCAAATGAAATGGAACAAAGCTCTTTAGTTTTAAATCTGCCTTGTCTCACCATTTTCATTTTTCCCTGTCTCTGGATCCTTAGGCATCAGTAAGTAAGCTTATTTCATTTTCTTAATATTTGTAGCTGGTAGAAATTAGTTAATTTTCCTCCCAGCAATTCCCATCCAACCTTGCAAGGTGAAGTTCATATTTTATTTGTCCATTGAGCAGAAAAGACATTTACTGGGAAGTTGCAATACTTCTGTGCTTCTTTATCCCTCTTCTTGGAAGCAGAGAGAGGAGGGGTGATTGCTGAACTTGAAGGGCATTATTTCTAAAGCCAAAGGGTCAAAAAAAGCCAAACCAGCACTGAGTGCATGAACAGAGAGGTTTGCTGGGAGTTCATGGATTTATGGCTGGGTTTAAACCTTCCTTGACTGTCAATTCCAATCCCATGCAAGGCCTGTAGAGTCTTTGACCTGACAGAACCTGAACTCTCTGGTCCTCAGTGATGGAAACAGCTCCACACAAACAGAAAAACATGGTGGGGTCACCTCAGCTACCAGAGGCCTCGTGTGGAGCAAGGAGGAGGCTGAGCAGCTTTTGAAATAATCTGCTCCAGTGGCAGAAAGGTGGTGGCACCTTGCATGAGCCTTCTGCTGGAGGGGCTCCTTCAAGTTCAGTCGCTGCTTCTCTCACCTCTCAGTAGATGCAGTGCTTGGCTGACTCAAAGCTGGCTGCTTCAGGATTCAGAGCTCCTTTACAGAGGGACCTGGAGCTGCTGCAGAGAGCCCAGGGGAGGCACCAGCATGGGCAGAGGGATGGAGCAGCTCTGCTGGGAGGAAAGGCTGGCACAGCTGGGGCTGCTCACCTGGACAGGAGAAGCTCTGGGGTGACCAAATTGTGGCCTTGCAGGGCTTGAAGGAGCTACAGGAAACATGGAGAGAGATTTGGGACAAAGGATGGGTTGTCATGACAAGGGGGAATGGGTTCCCAGTGCCAGAGGGCAGGGCTGGATGGGATACTGGGAATTAGGAATTGTTCCCTGGCAGGGTGGGCAGGCCCTGGCACAGGGTGCCCAGAGCAGCTGGGGCTGCCCCTGGATCCCTGGCAGTGCCCAAGGCCAGGCTGGACAGGGCTTGGAGCAGCCTGGGACAGTGGAAGGTGTCCCTGCCCATGGCAGGGGGGTGGAGTTAGGTCACCTTTAAGGTCCTTTCCAATCCAAACCCTTCTGGGATTCTCTGATTAGTGTGAAGTTAATTATTTTTATTCATTCAGCCCAGAGGAAGCCTTAGGCACACTCAGCTCTGGCAAACTGCAGTGCTTGGGGAGAGTTTATTCACTTTGTGGTACTTTGCTGGGTGTTTTTTGCAAAACAAAAATGAGAGAATGATCCCTGGGAGAATGATCCCTGGGGTCTGTGTGGGAATTCCAGTCCTCCTGGCTCCCTGGAGCATTGGGAAGCTGAGTGTTCCCTGCCTGGGTGGTCCCCTGGTCAAAACAGGAAACAAAAGTTAAGAAACAAAAGTGTTTTGTTATTAAATACGACCCTCAGGGGACTTTTCCATCTTAAATAACTTAGAGGAAGAAGAAGATCTCTTAATCAATTCCTTCTAGGTATTTAAGTTTCCCTTCTAATTTTGCTTGGGACTATTTAACCACCAGAGATTAATTTCTTATTAATTTGGATTTGGTTATGTTTTCTGAGATATGAAACAACAGCACCAAAACCCACAGAACAATGGGACCAAGAGATCCAAAAAACTTCATCTTCCAACATTCACAGAATCATGGAAAACTCCATTTTTTTCTCCTAATCCTTTACCAAAATTCAAATTTTGGTAGAGACAAGGCTTAGAATTTTTAATTCAGAACTTGTGTGAAAATACTGGACATCTCTAAGCCACTAAAACCAATCTTAAATTATATTTTAAGTTGTGCAGGTAGATAAGATTGCTACTCATGTTGTACTTTAGCTCTGCCTCACACAGGCCCAAATCTTAAATTTCTCACAGTATGAGTGAAAAATAAATCTCATTTCAGCCTGTGGTGAACATTATTTAAAACAGGCATCAAAGGACACTTTTTTAGCAGGCAATTTGGGGCTGTTCCTTTTAAAATACTGTTTATTTTCAAATCTGCTCAGAAGGTTGTGGTATTAAAATATTTGAGGGAGGAAGTTAATGAGGGACTGGGAGGTGATAGATGCAGTCCAGAAAGTGGTGAGACCTCCCACTTTTGCTGTAGAAATTCGATGTCACCCAACCACAGGGGCTTTCCTTTGGGTTCAACATGATGAAGAGATGAAATTCATTCGCATATTGATACTTCTATGATGCTTAGTGTTTCAAGGTGGATAGGCCACAGTATTAACTGATAATTTTGAAATCTAAGAGGTTTTTTTAACAAGAAGTGAATTTATTTTTGAACTCAGCAAGTAGCTATGCAGCTTCAAATTAAAGCAAGCAGCAGCTTGTTTTAATTTTTCTTCCTTCCCCCTTAAAGAAGATGCAAAAGTAAATGTCTTGCCAGTAGTAGATGTGCTCCTGCTGTTGGGTTGTAGTTTGCTAGAAGTGATTTAATGGCTCTGATTCATGTCATAAGTTCTTTTTTTCTCTCTCTCATAAGTACCTATGTCCATGCATGTTTCCTCACATGTGGTTATCTTCTTTTCTTTCAAGTCTTTTTCTTCTCTACCATTTCCAACAAAGCAGGGGAAAAAAGTCAGTCTTAGAAGAAGGAGACCGACAGAGAGTTATAAGCAGCTTTGCTTCCCGTGCTATAGAGGCGCACAAGCAATCCAATATCAATGGATCCCTGAACAATAACCTCCCCAAATCCTCGAGTAACATCACTTTTTTGTCCGATGAGAACCCGCTAACGACCCGAAACCCGTTGTACGTGGAAGGTTTCCCTCAAAGCCCCGCTGCCTCCGGGTTCCTACGGAAAAGGAACGATACTTTAGATACCCTTTCTCCTTCAAGACTGGCCTGGAGAGAGGCCTCTTTTGGGGGCAGCCACCGGGCGTGGACAGTGCCCACTCACCTGACCAGGAGACACATGTCAGGGTCGCTGGGTAGGCCGGTTATCATGGACCCCATCCAATGGCACCAGCAGAGACTCACGGGCACTCTTCCAGAAGATCAGTGGCCCCAAGCTGACTGTGAAGGAGAAGGCAAGGCAGTTTGAAGAGCTGCAGGAGATGAAGCAAGTGAGGTCTCCCGAGGTGAAATCCGCGCGGTCGCCCACGCACAGCGCCAGCATCCAGGAGGGAGAGAGCGTGCCAGAGCAGTCTCCCAAAAGCGTGGTGGCTTCTCCCCGCCTTCGCTCCTCCCCTCTGTCCTCTCCAACGCCTGGTGCTGAAGGAGTTGAAGCAGAGGCCGCCGTGGTCCCCGCTGTAATCGTCACTCACCACGACGACCCTCAGGAGCATTCTCCTCCACCGACTCGCAAACCAACTCCTCCATCTTCTAGGACAAAGAAACCACTTTGCCAAAGTTTTCTAGCTCCTCAGACCAAAGAAAATGTAGAAAGCATTCCAGATCCACCTAAAATGCCCCCACCCCCTCCTCCACAGCTGCCACCTCCACTGCCACCACCACCTCCATCCCCTCCTATGTTGCCACCACATCCTCCGCCTCCACCCACAGTATCTCTTCCTTCTTCTTCTTCCTCTTCTTCCTCTCCATCTCCTCTTAGCACACAGCTCCTGTCCCCTGCCAAGCATTCCAAATCCCCTGCCAAACAGCCAGCTGTCCCTGCCCCGGCCGCAGTGCCAGAGCCTCCTCCACGCAGGGAGCTCAAAGGAATTCTTAAAAACATTCAGAATTTGGCCGCCATCGAGAAGTCGGTGGCCAACATGTACAGCCAAATAGACAAGAACCACCTGCTGCCCAAGCACGTCTCCAAGCTCAAGCCAGCCCCGACCCCGGAGCTCCCGACTCCAGAAGCCGCAGCTGAGCACAACCAGCAGAATGGGAACTTGAGCTGTGTTGTGGAGGAGCTGGAGAAACGCTTCCCCTCCCAGTCGACAGCTCTGTAATGCTCACAGGTGGATGTTTCCTGCTATTTTTTCGAGTGGGAGGACTCTAATGCAGCACACAGTATCTGCCTCAGACTCTCCAGAAGTCCTGACTTTCCCCCTTTTCTCTGCTGTACACGACTTTACCCGCTCCCGATCCCAAATGGAGAGACGCCGTCCTTCCCGTTCGCTCGGAAATTTGTCATGTAAAATACAGTTCTCCAAGTTGTTTTCTCAGAACTGCATCTTGCTGGTTCTTAGTCTGTTTCCTGGAAATTCTTGGGGGAAACTGTCCACTTTTACCCAAGGATGTGGCATAGATGGCAGCAGGCTCCATACTTCTTTAAGCAGCCTTCACTGTAGGTAACATCAGTCAGATTTTCCTGCAGCTGTGATTGGAATCTCTTGCTTTGCCCATAAAAAGGAAGGAATTTTTCCCCACCTGGAAGGAATCTTCTGCCACATACTGGGCATCAAAGCAAGGAAGGCCTGGGAGTAGCAGGCTCAGCTTTGGTGAGCTGGGTTATTGGATGGGCCTTGAGCAGCCTGGGATGGTGGCCCTGCCCATGGGATGAGCTTTAAGGTGCCTTCCAACCCAGGCATTCCATAATTCCATACTGCATCTCCCTGCTCCATGGGCTCTGCTCTGCTGACATTTTCTGGCAGCTCAGTTCCAGTCTGCAGTCAGAAGAAGGGTTTGCTCTTGGTGTCTCAGCAAATACAGCTGTGTCTCCACTCCTGTTCTCCATCTTCTGCCTTCCATTGCATTTTTTTATATTGTAATTGCATGTGAAAAGTTTATATTTTCTAAATTCCTTTCATGTACAAAGCATTTGTTGTTTGTTTTTTATGATTTTGCATGTGCATGTTGTTGCTGTCTCTCTTTAATTTCCATGCTGCTCTGTCACAAGCTGAAACATCTCACTTAAATTGTAATAAAGTCACTTTGATTTGTGTCACCAGGTGAAGGGTTTCCAAGTACTTGTAAAAATCCACATACTGTGGATTTACTTACCAGCTTTTTTGCTCACAGTGGTCTAAATCAGATCTTTACATTTACATAAATATGTCAATTAGAAATGTATATATAAAGTAAATTAGCTTGTCCTTTGAAAATATGGTAAGTAAAAGCAGTTTGGGCATTTAAATGTTTGGTTCAGCTTGCAAGTTTCCTTTCAGTCCTTTGCCAAAATCTAAAAAGTTTAATATGACAACTTGAAAAAACCATCTTGGGAAAGGCAGGTATTACCAAATGAAGCAAAACTAAAACTCCTGTTCAGTATCAACGTTGTAATGAGCAAAAAGGTAATTAATTCTTTATCAGACTGTTTATCAGACTCAACATTTTCATGGTGCTTGGCTTTTTCTCTTTTCTCCTGTTTGTTTTTTTTTGGGGTTGTTTTTTGTTTGTTTGTTTTTGAAGTCTGCAGTTAGGACATGTGTGGATGCTTCAGTCAAAAGCTGCTCAAGGTAGTTTCTCTTTGTTTATCCCAGTACCAAACTCCATGAACTCCATCCCACAAGTTCTGCTGATCCATTAGAATTTTCCTTTATCTAAAACCCTTGTTGGGATAGGTTGTAGGATCAAGGTGGTGTTGGAGTAGCTAACTGTGTGAGGGGAGGGATTATCCACTTGTCCTATTTTTGCTGTAACAGAATCTGTGTCATTTATGAGATGTGCGTATTTTTGATGCTCAGTTTTTCAAAGGTGGCACGACTGCAATGTTTTAATCATATCCCCAAAGCTCAGCATCTATTAGGTAGAAAATGTTTAGGATTGAAGAGCCAGAATGGGAATATGGCTTAAATATTCCCCTCTGTGTCCTGGCCATGCTCCTGGTGAGGGGACAGTGGGAAGAGGGCATGAAAAATTATTGGGCTGTTCATGTTCAGACTGGATCAACCCCAAAGACAGAAATTTAAATTTAAGTACCCAAGTCCTATGTTAGAGCTTGTAAACAGCTGCTGTTGTGCAGATCTGTACATCCCCAGTGAAATATGACACAAATAGGACCTGATTTTGTGGTATGTAAGGTCACATAGCAAAAGTGGAGGTGTGCAGTCATTCACAGAATAAACTCCAGTGGTTGAATTTGGCTACAATTAATTGGGATGTTCCTTAAGCAGAAAGAGAGGACATCACACAGAAGTTCCACTTTGAATATTTGATTTCATCATTTCAGAACAGTCTGGGAGGGGGTCCTGGCAATCAGCTCCTCACTGATGAGGAACATTTATTTTCTCATTCTGAAAATCTTTATGAAGTTGAAAACTTTACAAAGCTGGATTCATTTTGTCTGGATATAATGCAACCTTTGTTCTCCTGCTGGCTTTTTTTTCACAGCCTTTGTTTAAAAAATTACTCTGTTAGACTGGGAAAGAAGCTGTACCAGGGAGATTCCGTCCATTAAGATGTCTGGGTAGTACAGAGGAGATTGTTTTAGACAAAAAGAGGAGAGATTTAGGTGGGATATTGGGAAGGAATTGTTCCCTGGCAGGGTGGGCAGGCCCTGGCACAGGGTGCCCAGAGAAACTGGAGCTGCCCCTGGATCCCTGGAAGTGTCCAAGGGATGGGGCTTGGAGCAGCCTGGGATAGTGGAAAGTGGGTGGAGGTGGAAGAGGATGAGCATAAAGGTCCTTTCCAACCCAAACCATTCCACAATTCCATGGTGCTGCAATTCTGCAGTGCTACAAAGGATTAGATCCAGTGTAGGAGTTGGTAGCAAGTTGAACATCTGTAATAATTTATATTTATATATAATTTAGCCCTCCCAGGTTGTCTGATTCAGTCAGTTGGGGTCCTCTGTGACCCTGGCTGTATCTCTCATCTTTTCATCATCACCTTGATGGGGCCAAGTCCTGAGCAGGAGCAGAGATGGCATCAGTGGAGAGCTGGAATTGAACCCAGCACGGTGTTATCACTACTCATCCTCCTTCCCAACTTGTCCTCAGTTCCAGCTCTGAACGGCAGGAAAATCTTCATTTTAGGAGCCAGGGCAAACTGCTAAGTAGTTGTTCTCTCTGAGGAGTATCTGCAGTATTTGGGATTTGTGATGATTTTGCTTTTGATATGAAAAGAGATTTAAGTTATGGAAGAGCAAATTCCTGCTGGGGTGCCAGGAATTGGGGAAATGCTGCTTTAGGCAAATCCCAGTTCCTCTAACCTCTTTTAGCAGGGAAAGGTTGGCACATCCTGTCCACATGAGTTGATTCTGGCTTTGTCTCTCCCCTTAAGTAGCAGCTCTGTGTTCTGGCTGTCCTGTTACCCCACATCCTCACAGGCTCCGTGGCCTTGCTTCTCTTTCCACACAGAATATTCTCAGACTGCAGTGAAGTCTGGCTGAGAGCATTTCCCAGAAGCAACCCCTCCCTCTGTGCAGAGCTTTCATTCCTTCCTGGAAACAAATGATGTTGTCCTGACCTTTGTCTTTGTGCCAGAATAGATCCTTGTGCTGTAGTGAATGAATGGGTATTTTACGTCTTTTGGGGCTTTTTGTTCCTTCTAATCATGGCCACACAAAACTATTTGAGAAATATCAGCAAAACTCAGCATGGTGCTATTTTTATGAAAGTTGAATTCCAAATTTAATTAGAATTAGTCATATTATGCCTTTAATCTGCAATATAGTGCAATTAAGAGTAATAGACTTCCTTCTCCTCAGACCTCCTTTATCTGAAGATTGTTGGAGGCGATATGGAAACTAAATCCAGCACCCCTCAAGTGGGCTTTGAAGAGTCACAGATCATCTTTGGGTGATAAATCTTCATTTCAGCTGGCCATGAGGTTTATATTATATAGGCGACAGCATTATTTCAATGCTGATAATCAATTCCATGTGCTGAATATTAATAGGAAGATTTAGAGATGGGGATATTAAAGAATTAAAAGGATTTCTCTGGTCTTTATTATTTATTTAGTGTAATTAAAGACTTCCCCATGACTGCTGGCTGTGTCCTAGGTTAAGCCTAACATAATTTTGAGCATTTACCCTTTCCTTCTTAAAAACCATAATAAAAATAATCCAGACTTATCCTTAAGAAAAATTCCAAGGCCTAAATTTTTGTTCTCTACTTTTGCCGAAACCATTTCAATTTTCAGGCACAAAACGTGAGAATAGAGAACTTGACAGACATAAATGCAGTGGTCATGCCCAGGAATGGCTCCAAGAAAATTAATTAAACCAACAATGAATTCCCCATAAGATCAGAAGCACAAAGTCTGTGACAAAATAACAGCAGATAGAAGAAAAAACGGGATCTACCTCCCCCACACTGGGTAAATGTTAAGAAAGGTGTAATTGGAATGATAATGTTGGTACAAGAAATTAGTAATCCAAGCTCCAGGGTAATTCCTGATGGATACAGAAAGTCCTGGTGTAGGAGAAGTTGTTTCACTGCTTGAGCAGACGTGTGAGGGAACAGGGTCCCTCTGTGGATGGTGGCACAGCAGGAGGGGATGGGGCAGGCCCTCTCCCAATCCCCCTTTCCCTGTGCTGAGTCTCTCTGGATGCTCTGGCTCTTGGGGATTGGGGATTTCTCCTCATCCATTCACAGTCTAAAGCAGGAAAAGATCCCAAAGTATCTCCAAGCTTTCTCATGCAACAATCCCTGTGTCCAGAGCAAACCCAAAGAAAAACATATTTGGTATTAGAGATATGTATTTCTTTCCATGCTAATTCTATTTCTAATTACATTCTCTTTCACCCCTCTCCAGTGAGAATGGTAATGGGCATCTTTGTGCAGGCTCACAGCATTATACTAATTTATTTCTTGTCTTTTTCTGACTTCTAGGCGAGGATATGCACAGCAAGAGGTAAGGCCAGAGCCCAATTACCTTTCCAATATTGATTATACCTATGTGCTTTTCCCATACAGCCCAAGAGTGTGGGCAGCAGGGGAGTGGGGGAGTGTCCCCTCTACTCTGCTCTTGTGAGACCCCACCTGGAATTCTGTGCACTGTTCTCCAAAAATAAGAAGGATGTGGAATTGTTGGAGCAGGTCCAGAGGAGGCCATGGAGTTGCTGAGGGCTCTGGAGCATCTTCCCTGTGGATCCAGGCTGGGAGAGCTGGGAATGCTCAGCCTGGAGAAGGGAAGGGTGTGTGGAGACATCACAGCTCCTTCCAGGGCCTGAAGGGACACAGGGCAGCTGGAGAGGGACCCTGCAACAGCAACTGGAGTGACAGGACAAGGGAGAATGGGTTCAGACTGCCAGAGGGCAGGGCTGGATGGGATATTGGGAATTAGGAATTGTTCCCTGGCAGGGGGGGCAGGCCCTGGCACAGGGTGCCCAGAGCAGCTGGGGCTGCCCCTGGATCCCTGGCAGTGTCCAAGGCCAGGCTGGACTCTGGGGCTTGGAGCAGCCTGGGACAGTGGAAGTTGTCCCTGCCCATGGCAGGGGATGGGATTAGCTGAATTAAAAATTCCCTCCCAACCCAAACCAGTCTGGGATTGTGTGTGTGGAACTCCCGAGTACTGAGTGCTTTAGAGACCAGAAATTGAAAGTGCTTCAAGGAGTTTATGAGCCGTAGATCCCCTGGGGGCTGAGATCCACTGTGGCAGGAATGTGACCTCCAGGCTCGGGGATTGCTGCTTAAGGAGCTGCCAGAAGGAGCTTCCCAGGGAATTCCCTCCATGCCTGGTGTGTTTTCCAGTGTCACACCCAGTCACCTGCCCGGCAGAAATGGGGCTCCACGGACCTCCCTGTAGCTCTGTGAGGTCTGCTGCTCCTGCAGTACCATTTTCTCCAGAAATGAATAGCAGGGAGAAGAGTTTCCTTCAGTACAATCTCATTTAATCAGTGGAAAGTTCTCCAAAATACATTTCTATCATAAAGATTGATATTTGCTGATTTTTTTCTCTCTTTGCACAGCTGGTTTGTCTCTTTATTTAAATACAGAACTTCGTTCTCTTGTCCTCTGATAGAAGTTTTTGAGTTAAATATGTCAGGTAATCACCACAAAAACTGGGAAGTTGATTTTGTATTTAGGCAAAATAAATGGTGTACTGTGCAAGGATTTTACTGCATCAGGAGCTCTGTGTTCTCACAGGGGATGGAAATCTCCAGCTCCCTGCCATAAAAAAGTTCCAAAGGACCTATGGTTTCAGCATTTATTCCTAAGCTTAGACACCCATCACCTGCCCTTTAATTGTTGCTGCCTAATTAACCACTTTCTCATTTTCTTTTGTAGCAACAGCAGTTGCTGAGACCTTCTCTTCTCAGACCAGAGGTACAACCATTTTTCATTTCTTAATTGTTCTGTAAGCTTTGAAATGGTTTTTACATCATTTTATAATAAGAACTTGTCTGTCTCAGGTAGTTTTTCCCCCTGGCTCTTAGATAAAAAGCAAAGTTCTGGCATTGTGAGCCCAGTTATGTTATTTTAATTAAATACCTTAAATTTACTGCACTTTGGTTCTTCCAAGGCCAGGATGGGTGGGGCTTGGAGCAACCTGGGATGGTGGAAGGTGGGAATGGATGGGCTTTAAGGTCTCTTCCAAACCACTCTGGGATCTGTGATTTTCCCCATGAGCATCTTTCAGTAGCTCCCACTGGCTTCATCCCACAGTTTCAGAATCATTCCATTGCTCTCCAACTGCTGATTTTTTGCTGGTGTCAGTCAGCTGCTGATGGATTACTGCAGCTGGAGCTGAGCTGAGCAGTTGGTGCTGGAAGCTTTAGCACCTTGCTGTGCAGTGCAATTGCAAATCTTTCCATTTCCAATCTTTTAGGCCCAAAATTGTTTCCAGAATAAGCAGTAAGAGCAAATGTGAGACGTTGGTATTTTTGTGCTACAGGATGGGGATCATTTCTGCAGTCAGAAGAAGTAATTACATAATAAAGAATAATAAAATCAGTAATTACATTTGGGCCTTTTTCACACTGTTTGCATTCAATCAGTGTTTCTCTTTTCCAGGAGTTGAGTATGGAGTCTGGAATTGATCCAGGGCAGGAATACTATGGCCAGGATTACTACAGTTATGAGCACGGGTATAGTTCCATTTTTCCTCCTTATTTCTGAAAGTGCAGCTTTTCCAGGCTGGTGATGTTTATTATTCCAGCAGTTAATCGTGGGACTTCCCTTCACCTAGGGATTACTTTAATCTTTGTGTCCACAAAGGCGTGGACGAACAACAAAACTCTTTTCAGAGGTTAAGGGGGTGTGTGATAACTCCCTGCTTCTTCAGGGATGTCATTATTCCACTTACAGAGTGCACATCCTGTCCCTCATGCTGGGTTTATACCCTTAGTATGTGTATTTCTGCTCCTGGGAGATTAATTTCCATCACCTTCTCCCCTCCTGTGTTCAGGGATTAATCCTTTCTTCTCCCACTTTCCAGCCTGCTGCTGGCCTTTTAAATTTCCCTCTAAAAACCCCATCCTGCCTAGTGGCCTTTTAAATTTCCTTCAAGAAACTCCATCCTGCTTTGTAGCCTTTTAAATTTCCCTCAAAAAATCCCATCCTGCCTTGTGGCATTTAAATTTCCCTCAAGAAACCCCATCCTGCCTTGTTCTGATAAATCCCATTGGACTGCAGCTCTTCAGGAATTACTGCTGGTGTTCCCCAGAACCGATCCCAGGGAAGCTACTCTTTCATTCCATGATAATTAAGAAAGATCCCCCAAAAAATCAGGTGGATTGAAGGAAGCTTGATGTCCTTAGAGAGGTTTTGACTGATCCAGCAGACCCCAAAATTCAGGTTACCCTGAGGGGCTTGTGCCTGTTGGAGCAGAAGGATATCTGGGGTTTGGTTGCCACTAAGGAAGAAAAGGAGGGAGTAAAACGAGGAAAGCTGTTCCTATCACTCTGGATGTGAACAAGTGCAGTGCTGGCAGTGTGGTGAGAGGTGTGAGCACATTTGGGGGTGTCCTGAGGAGCTGTGGTGTCCCTGGCAGGTACGAGCTGCCGCAGTACGGGAGCCGCCGGCGCCTGCTGTCCCCGTCGGGAATGTACGACGAGTACGGCGAGGTGGTGGTGGAGGGCGACGGTGGCTACTACTACAGTCCCCACGGGCCAGCAGCTGAGGAGGTAAGGAACCAGCTCTGGAGGGATCATTCTGTCTCTTTAAGAGCTTGAAGGGCCACCAAAGCTCATCAGTTGTACGCTGGAATTGATTCGAATTGGGTTTTGTATAGATCAGCATTATGCGTTGTTGGCCCCGTAAAGTTTGTCAGCATTAAATTCCTTTTGTTTTCCAGGCACAAAAAATAATTGCTGAGTTTCTGTTAGTATCCACATCTGGTTTTAGTTCTAAAAAAAATCCACTTAGATAATTCCATTTTATATATCATTACCAAATAAAGAAACATTCCAGTATTTGTAGGGGCCGACAAGGAAGCAGGAGGAGGACT
>NW_005054508.1:550452-558755 GCF_000277835.1 Geospiza fortis | reverse complement strand
TGGGGTGATAGGACAAGAAGAATGGCTAAAGACTGAAAAAGGGAAAATTTAGCTTGAATATTGGGAATTGGAATTGTGCCCTGGGAGGGTGGGCAGGCCCTGGCACAGGGTGCCCAGAGCAGCTGGGGCTGCCCCTGGATCCCTGGAGTGTCCCAGGCCAGGTTGGATGGGGCTTGGAGGAACCTGGGATATTGGAAAGTGTCCCTGTCCATGGCAGGGGATGCCACTGGATAGGCTTCAAGGTCCTTTCCAACTAAAAGCACCCCTGGACTCTAAAAGTCCATTACTAATATTCTTCCTATAAATGATGACTTTGCACTGAGAAAAGCAGTACCTAAACTCATTTGTCATAAGTTCACAATAAAATCTAAAAAAAAAAATTTAAATGTCGGCGGCAATCAGAAGAAAGTCAATTTGAGAAAAAAGTCCAATTGTCATAAGTGCCAGATCTTAATCCGTTATTAAATGAGAAGACAGAACATTTCAGTGTTTTCCCAATTGCAGAGTAGTTGTGCATTTTCAGCCTATTCTAGAACTTTCTGAAACTCCAAAATTCCCAAACATTTCCCATAACTTTGGTAAGAAAACTGTTCTAAAACAGGTAAGTTCATTTTGATGCTGGGAAATAAATGTTGCACCTTCTCCTACCCTGTTTTAAGGTACAGGTTTTCACAATAACTCTCTTTCAAGTGGTAATCAATTAATTTTCATAATTTTCAGGGCATGAGTCCAGTCAGAGGCCCTCCCAGCAGAGGTATAAGCCAGGCAGCAGGGCCTCAAATGGAAGGGAGACCTGTAGGTGTTGGGATGGACCTCAGCCGTGGTCCTGGAAGAGGATTTAGGAGCAGCCAGGGAAAAAGGAGGCTAAAGGGAGTGATGCATATAAGTCGTGTGACAGTCAGTGCCCACAAACCAGGAAGAGCTGAGTCTGCCCATTCCCGGTGGAAGAAAGCAAAGATATTCCCAATGATCCTGCAGAAAGTGAAAGGTAGGAAAGATTCCAGCTATGCCAAGCTGCTGTCAGCTCGCCAAGCAGACGGGGACAAACCCATGATGATCAGGGGAAGCTACTTCCAGAAATCCACGGATGCCAGGCCCTCCATGAGAAAACTAAACCACGTGTTGAAGCGCATCAGCACCTCCAAGAAATTCCAGGAGGGCCTTGGCAAGGATTTGGCACGTGGAGAGGAAGGGTCTGAAAGGGATGAAGCCAAGTCGGGAGTTTCAATCAGCATCACGGCAGAGAGCGAGCAGGAGGACAGTGACCATGAGAGGAGGAGGAAGAGGAGGAGGAGGCGCACCTCGGATGAGTCTGAGAAGAGCAGCAGCTCTGAGTCAGAAGACAAAGACTACTTGAAAATAACCCTGGATCAGGACGAGGCCACGGAAAGCACTGTGGACTCAGATGAGGAAACTGAGGATGTAGGGGATTCTGATGAGGACTCTGAATCCAGCTCCGGCAGCGAGGAGGAGGACTCGTCGGAAGAGGATGATGATGAGGAAGAGTCTGAGAGCGATGAGGATGGCAGCCTGTCCAAGAGCTCATCCACACGGAGCTCCTACAGCAGGTCAGGGGCCAGCGAGTCCAGCAGCAGGAGAAGCACAGAAATGTCCAGTGTGAAAAGCAGGGCAGGCAGCTCCCGTGGCAAACGCTCCAGCCAGAAATCCGTGAGCTCCACTGCCTCAGGTAGCGACAGGGACACGAGCTACAAGAAAACCTCGGGATCCAGCTACAAGAGCAAAACCTCCTCTGCCAGTGTGGAAATAGAGGACACCATAGAAGAGGTGTCAGAAGAAGAGGAAGAGGCAGAGGAGACAGCAGGTAGCTCAAGCAAGGCGGTTTCTAAAACTGCCACTGCAAAAGCTGCTGCTGCTGCTGGAGGGGGCAAGGGAGGACAATCAGCTGCTCCTGGTGAGGACAGCGAGGAGGAAAGTGAAGAAGAGGCTGATCCAGAGGACAGTGACAGGGAGGACACTGCCAGTAAGAATGAATCTTCTTGCCTAGACAGTGAAATCAGTGCGACTTCCAAAGGTACCACAGGGACAAAAAGCTCAGGTAGGGCCACGTCCGGGAAAACTGCCACGTCCCCTGAGACTGAGACTCAGAGCTCCGACACCAACAGGAAAGGAATGAAAACAAGGAAAAAGGTGTCCCAGGAAAGCGGCCAGTCCCAGTCAGATGAGGCCCTGGGTACTGGAGTTACGGAGTCGGAGGCCACGGGTGATTCCACCTCCTTTTAAAGAGGAGTGACAGTAGGTGATGGTTTGCAGTGAGGAGTGGCTTTGTTTGCTGTGCCTTCTGTGTGGTCTTTCCTAAGCAATGCTGGCAGGCTGAAGACAGCCAAAAGGAAAGGGCAAAATGTATTGATCCAGCATTTCACTGTCCTTGGGAGAGAACTGTGGAAAACCAAACTAATTCCAGCCCTGTGGATATATATATAAAAAATATACATACATATATATACACACGCTACACTACAGATATAGTCAGTCATAAACACAGAAAGTTTTGTTTTCATGGAGTAATGAAACTTGGGATTTAGGGAAGAATGCAAATGATGAGGAGGAGGATGTAAAGATCTAAAAATCATCCATGTTTTCATCCTATACGTTAATATTGTGTTAATACTTTTGCTAATCTTCAGGTGAGTTCTCTGCTGTCAAGGTCACCTCTGTTTGCAGGGAGGACAAGTAGAATTGCAACAAAATAACATTCCCAAAACTGCAGGGGATAACTGGGAGAGCTGGCATTGGGCCGTTTCTGCATCACAGGATTCAGGTTGCAAACACCAGTGATGCGCAAGCCAGGAATGCTGAGGCAGGAGGATCAAAGGAAAGGAAATTTATTATATTTCCCAAATTTTGCCTTTCCTGCCTATCACAGTACAGTGGTTTTATTTTTATTTTATTTTATTTTATTTTATTTTATTTTATTTTATTTTATTTGCATCTCTTTAAACTCGATCCATGGTCACTTACCCGCACTTTTGTGTCCCCACACAACACAACATTGTAGCTGCACACAATGTTTTCATGTAAATCCCACTTAAACTAAGCAGGAATAGGTCCACTGGAATATATCCATGTGAAGAACATTGTCTGCCTTTTCCAGGAACAATAAAATAGGCATCTAAGTAATTTTTAGCAAGTGTAACTTCTCAAAAGCTGAAGAGTAATCACCTATTTGTACCTTGCATGATTTTTTCTCTAAAACCTGGCTTTTCTCATCTTCCTGTGTGTGTTTTGCACTGGGGGTTAACTGTGATGGCATCTTAGTGCTTGAATTATTCATTCAAGAAGGGTAATAGCTCTTTTCAGTGTGGTGCAAGGAGGCATTTATTTTTAAAAGATCAGTTATAAATTATAATAACTAGTGAGGGTTGTGTGCTCACCATAGAGCAATCACTGCTACTACAGAGTCACAGCAGCGTGGCAATTGTTTGCATTAATTCTTTGAAGAAATATTTAAGTTATATAAGCCTAAAGCCTGGTCTCTCCACCATCTTCCTGAGCATTTCCACTGATCCCACCTGTCTGGAACAGTCACAAAGCCTTACATGGAGCTGCTCTTTTTTGTAAGCAGCCAGTTTTGCCAGCACCGTGCCTGAGATTTTCCCTGGTGTATGTCCTGGGATTTTCTCTGCTGGATGTGTGATGCACACAAAGCAGAGCTGGCCAGTGTACAGAATTCACAATGCAAGGGAAGAAAACTTCCAAGGCCTTCCTAGAATTTACACCTTGGAGTATTTTCTTAAAGGTATCTCTCATGCAGCAGCTTCCTCCTCAGGGCCCTCCCATTTCTGTGCACATCCCAAGGGGAAAGGTGCGAAATTAATAGAAACTGATGAGAGTTATTAATAAACAAACAGAAAGGGCAGGGAAATGAACTGCTGGGTTGCCCTGACATTTCTTTTTGTTGTCCAACAGTGGGCCAAGAAGAAGAGGATCAAGTTGGTGGTGGACCCGGAGTACGAGACCAGCTCCACGGGCGAGGAGAGCGCTCCCGACTCCAGCCAGAGGAACCGGCTGAGCAACCCCGGCTTCCAAGCCAACGGCAGCAGCAACGTCTACGTGGCCCAGAACGGCTCCGTGGTGCGCACCCGCCGCGCCTGCCTGGGCAACAATTTAAAAGTCACCTCCCCAGTGAGGCTGGGGAAGCAGTTCAAGAAACTGGACAAGCTGGCGGTGACGCACGAGGAGAGCGTCCCGCTGAACACGTTGTCCAAGGGACCGTCCCCCGGTGACAAAATGAACTCCAGGCCGTGCAGTGTGTCCTTTTCCTCTACTATAGGGGCTGAAAATGTAGTGACAAAGGCCGGGGCGGCCAAACTGAAAAGCACAGATGAGCAGGAATCGGTTGTTGACCATGAGGAAGTCAAGGAGCCCTTGGAGTCGCACAGTGAACACACACAGTCCGACGAGGAGGAGCTCTGGATGGGCCCTTGGAACAACCTCCACATACCAATGACAAAACTGTGATTTTAGTTGATATTTTTTTTTTAATTTTGGTTTTTACTTCGGTTTATAATAAACTGCGCTTTTTATTGTCACCCAGGGGCAGACGTACGGAGTTTGTATGGTGCATATCCGTTGTCCATGACAAACGGCACGCTTTAAAATTCCCAGACAAAATTTGCACTCACATTTGGACCGATCCATTGTCCCCCCCAGTTTTGACAGGCTCCCATTTCACTAAACACTACTTGGTTTCAATTAATGAGTTCTTTTTGGATCTGGAGTTCTTGTTTAATAAACAGTAAACTACTAATAAATGCACAGCCCCCATTGGTTTAACCCTCCAGACAGTTCTACACCTGCCTGGCTTTGTTTTTCTGTATGGTACTTGTGGCTCTACTGTCTAGATTTGGGAATTGTCTATTTATGTTCAAGATTGATATCCAGAGCTCTGCCTTCTGACCTCAGAGTAATAAATTAAAAATAAACCCATCCAAGTCAATGGAGCAAATCCTCGGCTGCTGCTGGAATTTGAGTCCCAGTTCCAAAGTCAGAGCAATTTATGCAAACAACGCCCAGCTGGCAAAGTTATGGAATCAAAGTTCCTGAGATTACAGCACTGCCACTTAGAAAAGTGCAAGAGAAGCTGAAATAAGATAAAAATTGCAAAAGAGGAAGGCAATGTGTAGCAATTAATCTTATTCAGAGCTACCTGGCCATGGTTTGTTCATTTTCTTTTGTAAATTAGCTCATTCCAATTTTCTTCTCCGGTCAATTTTTCATCTTTTCATCTCTTTCCACATCAGTTCTGTTTGCTTCTTTCCATGGTCTTTAGCTCCAGCTTTTGTGCTCTATCAGTAATTGTCATCCTATGGCTGTATTCCTCTGGAATAAAGCAGGATGATCCATGAGCCTGTGACAGTGGGAGGCACTAAAGAGGAGTTAATGGGAAGAGGATGGATCCATTCCCAAGCCCAGCTGGCTGGTGGGTTAAGCAGTGCCATCACCATTCCACTTTGCTAACTGAACACAAATGTGCTGAAAAGAAAAATGGATCCCACAGGGAAGAGGAGAAAAAGGGAATATTTTATGAGGTGAACATGCACAGACAGATCTGGGAAGGGCAAAGGGTCTCAGGACACACACACACACAGAGTTGTTTCCAAAACTTTTAGCACCTGTGAAATACACAACATAAATTCAGGCACCTGGTTACAATTTCTGGTTTTACCTCGAGGTTTTGAATATGTTGTCACAATTTGGGCAGGGAGCTGAGAATTTTCACTGTTTGGTGTCACCAACACCCAAAAAAGACAAAGAAAAGCGGTTTTCTCCAGTATGAAGCAGCAAAAGAAAAAAAAGCAGAACCACGTTCACCTGAGAAAAGTGTCCTGTTGTGTTGTACAAACTTTTTTGGGGTAAAATCAAACCAATTGTGAGAACAACCTGGATTCTTCTGGAAAGATTGGAAGAGCCAGCCGGATAAACGTGTGTAATTAGCAAGGAAAGGATTGGCACCACCATTCTCTTCCCTTTCAGCTGCTGAGGCCTCACCACCAGGTCTGGGTGAGGATGGAGCTTCTCTGGCAGTAAAAAGACTTTGTGCTGCTGTGGCTGTGTTGGGTTTCCCTATGCCCAGGTTCTCCCCCAGCAGATCCCTGGGAATGTTTGTCTTTGGGAGCTGTCTGCATGTGGTGTCAATGTGACTTCTCTGTCCAATACCTCCTTCTCAAGCTGAGGTTTCTGACCAAATATTTTGAGCAATGGTGCTTGTTTTCAGGCAAGAGAAATGCACTGTAGCCTCTCACACGTGGGGAAAACAAACCCACCAGATGTTTCTTTGCCCTAATTCCTTTTTCTTGGCATATTTGCACTTGGGACCGGCGCTAAAACAGCTGTTTGGAGTTAAGCTGGAGGCTGGACATACAGATAAGACTGATGGAAGAAAGAAAAAAAAATCTATTCTTTGAAATAATGAGTAAAATGTTATATTTTAATCCTGTTTAAGACACTGTTATTATTTCACTGCCTCACTTTTATTGCAAAGTCTGTCAGTTCCTGATATTCATTTTCTCCCAATTTTCTGAGGGAAAACAGAAGTTGTTTCTTTATTTCTAAACCAACGACAGCATCTGGAGCTCTGGGAAGGATCCTGGGGCTGGACACTGGTGGTCAGTAGTGATATCCCTGCTTATTATCCAAGGGAAATTCCATCCCCACCTGCTCCTTTGTGCTGTCCAGGTGCTCAGAGCTTCTCCCACAATGCAGAGATCAGAATTCCCACCTTTTTTTCAGCAGTGAGGGGGCTGTGTTATCTAAAATTAACTCAATTTTAGCTAAACTTTAAAAAATAGGAATACTGTGGGGAAATCTTTCTCAGGTGTACAAGATTTGGGGGGGGTGGGGGGTATATTTTTTTCCCCTTTTATTTTCTGGGGGTATCATCATGTCAATTAATACAGAATTCCAAACTTTGCCTTTTGAGGATGCCCTGCCACGAATAACTCTGGATTTGAGGCTGTGAGCAGGCGCTGGCAGCCAGAACCAACAGCAGGAACCTCACAGATTGAGCCAGTAAAAAAAAAAAATCCCTTTTATTTCCCTTTGGGAAGCAAGACATTAACCCAGCTTTGGATAGAGGGAGTAAAATTCCAGATCTGTGCCTTGGGATGTAATTTACAGCTGTTTAAGCACCGAAATTTGTCGGGCTGAGGCAAGGCACGAGCAGCTTCCCCTGAGTGGCAGAAGCACTCGCTGGTGGATCAAGGTGCTCATCACCCCTCCTGCCACTCATTTAATTCCTGCACTCCTCCAAGCAGGATTTTGTGGCTTAGCACAGCATCTGGTACAGTTTCAGACCAGGGAAGATCCAAATGAGAAATTCTGGAGTTGTGGTAGGACAGCGTAATTCCCACTGGGAGGGGAAAAGGAAAGCAAGGTGGAAAATGGAATTATTTCTATTTTCTCCCTCGTTTAAGTATTTACTACTTAAGACTATAAAAAAAGAGCCACAGATCTGTCAGGGATCTGCTGGAAAATCAAATGTTAATATTAAATGTGTTTATATTAATGGGGGGGAGTTCCTGCACCCAGGATTTGGAGTGAGGGAAGGACAGTGTGGTCGTGGTGAGTTACAAGTGTCTGTCTGCTGGCAGAAATGCCCCAGCACAGTCACTCAGCATCCTCCCATCACAGCCTGAATCCTTCCAGAACCTGGAAAACAGTCAGCAAAATGGAAAAGGGATTGGAAAACCAAAAAAAAAAAGTGATTTTTAGCAAATGCTGGGCAAACACCCAGTGGGAATGGACTGGTTTGGGCCATGGAAATGCTTCCTGGGAACTGTCACACATTCCAAGGGAATACTGCTAGATATTTACAGGATCTCCAGTGCATGACAGCCATGGTGGTGGTTGTCCCCAGGTTCCTTCTGTGTGGTGCTCTCAGTGGCTGGGAAGTGGCTTCTCCATTTTCCAGCAGTTTACTCCAGTAAATACCAGGTGTAACTGGAAAGGTTAAAATTAGGGATAATTTCCAGCTGGGGGTAAATGGTTCTCACCTTGTTTTCCTGCACACACTTGCTCACCCCTCAAATGCTGCTGCAGAAATGGTGACTTTAAAACTCTCCTAAAGGACAGGGCCATCCAGAGGGACCTGGACAAGCTCCAGAAGTGGTCAATCTCATGGGAATCTCAGAGTTTTAACAAGGCCAGATGCTGGTACTGCCCCTGGGTCAGGGCAAGCCCTGGGATGGATCCAGGCTGGGGATGAGCAGCTGCAGCAGCCCTGGGGGTGCTGGGGGTGAGAGCTGGGAGCCAGAACCCCCCCGTGCCCTGGGCTGAGCCCCGGC
>NW_005054508.1:537158-550368 GCF_000277835.1 Geospiza fortis | reverse complement strand
GGAGGGACCTGGAGCTGCTGCAGAGAGCCCAGGGGAGGCACCAGCATGGGCAGAGGGATGGAGCAGCTCTGCTGGGAGGAAAGGCTGGCACAGCTGGGGCTGCTCACCTGGACAGGAGAAGCTTTGGGGTGACCAAATTGTGGCCTTGCAGGGCCTGAAGGAGCCAACTAGAAAGATGGAGAGAGACTTTTCCAAGGGATGGAGTGACAAAGTGGGGATGGCTTCCCACTTCCAGAAGGGAAATTTAGGTGGGATATTGGGAATTAGGAATTGTTCCCTGGCAGAGTGGGCAGGCCCTGGCACAGGGTGCCCAGAGCAGCTGGGGCTGCCCCTGCATCCCTGGCAGTGCCCAAGGCCAGGCTGGACAGGGTTTGGATAGTGGAAAGTGTCCCTGCCCATGGCAGGGGTGAGGTGAGATGAACTTTAGGTCCCTTCCAAGGGAAGCCATTCCATGGTTCCATGTTGCTGAGTTACCATTGTTTGCAGTCTGAGGAAGATGTGCATTTATTACAAAGCACTCTTAAACCTCAAGCTTTGATAAGCCCAAAGAGCAGTGCAGTTTATCAGGTGAATTTTGGAGGCAGCTGGCTCTCAGAAGCCCATTGGATGAGAACTGAGGAGTTTTGCCTTTTTTCCTTATTTTTGGAAGGAGGGAGTGTCAGTGATTTTCCTGTCTGCACTGAGCCCAGCTGATCCCAGGCTAAAGCTGGAGCTGGATCCAAGCTGTAGCAACAACAGGAGCAGAATCAGGTAATTCACACACGGCTTTTGAGGTGGCACCAGCCAGGACAGCTGGAATGTTGTTTATCTTTCTGGCAAGGATGGTTGTTCTTTACTGGATAAAATTGAATTCATCCTCCCAGGAGTCAGCCAGCAGAAGCAACAACCCTGCAAAAGGTGGTTCCAGCCTGGCCTTGGGCACTGCCAGGGATCCAGGGGCACCCTGTGCCAGGGCCTGCCCACTCTGCCAGGGAACAATTCCTTCCCAATATCCCATCCATCCCTGCCCTCCGGCACTGGGATTCCTGTGGAGATGCTGTGCTTTGCACAGACCTGTGGGGTTTAGCCAATATTTGGCTTGGAGGAGGAAACAGCAAGGAAGTTGTTTGTGTTGTATTCCCAAGTGGATTTGGGGAAGGAAAGTGTCTCTGCAGTAGCTCTTCTAAGAGAAAGGAAAAAATCTTGAGTAAAACTGTTGAAAACCTTTCTCTTTGCCTTCAAAGCTCTGTTGAAATGCTTAGAGAACAGGAAACATCATCTTTTTAGGGCAACGAAGCCAACATTAACCTTTTTTAGTGCTTACTGCTCCAGATCATGGTTTCTGCTCCCAGAAGATTGTGAGAATGGTACCCAAGTGGAATGTGAGAGCAGGCCTGGGGCTGTTCTCAGGGCAGGTGTTCCTGGGAATGCTACAAAAATCCAGGGCATATTTTTGGGGTTCCAGGGATAGGATGCTTCTAGAGAAAGGTGCAGAACCAAATGTTGTAATGCTGGAGGGAGGTTTAGCTTTGTTTCAAAGAGTTTAGAGAGAACGACAACACCAAAGTTTAGAGAAACTCTGCTTTGTCGTGGTTATTTTTAGTCTCTCAGGAAGAATTTCTTCTTTCCTCAATAAAGGTCACCAGGAAATTGTATTAGGGCCATTATTTATTCTGATGAATTTTGCACAGGTAGGAAGATGATTATTTTTTAATGTGTTACATTTCAGACATCAGACCTAGACAGCGTCTCTCTCCCAGCATTCACAAAGAGCTACTTTATTCCAAGTTGTTATCTCAGAAATGCGGGTGAGAGGCTCTTTTAATGAAAAAATGAAAGTGCAGGTTTTAAATATATCAAATATTGAGCAGGATTTAGCATTACACAGAGCTAGTCCTACAGAGAGGAGGGGAAACAAATTGCTCACTGCTGATTAATCACCACGGTTTAAATGAGGAACACGAAGGATAAACTCAAAACTTTACCCCATCACCAAGCCAAGAATAATACATTTTTGTCTCTCCCAGCAGTTTAATTTACTGCTGCACATTTTTGCCTTGCAGGCTGGAAATGCATAAATAACTGGGGGCTGAGGGTGGGAATTCTGAGGAGACATCAAGGCACGGACCTTGAACATGGATGGGGGCGTGGGAGGGATTATTAAAGGCAGGAGAAGCACAGGGAGGGGAGTGGTGATCCCAGGGCTCTCATTCTTGGCTCCACCACTGCCTCCCTCCTTCCTTTCCTCCCAAAAGGTGAGGGAGGGCAGGACTGTGCCCAGGGATGGAGACACACCCAGGTGCCACACTGGGCATTATGTTATTAACCAGTTGCCCTGGCTAATTAAGCTGCCAGGATGACAAATTACAGCCCAGGCTGGTGGAATAGCCCTGTCTTGGTGTGTCTGGAGGGGATTTGCTCCCTTCCTGCCCTTACAAAACCACCCACCATCATGGTTCTCCTGCTGGGAACATGCAGACAAACATATCTTCCTGTGAAATGGAATCCTGGTGGAAAATGGGATCTGTCCCCAAGGGGGCAGGAGGAAAGAGCAGCCCACAGGCACGAGGTGCAGCTTCCACCAAACCCAGAGCATCATTCCCAGAGAAGGCATTCCCTTCAGGAAGGGAAGGCAGCTGAAGGGCTCCCTGTACCAAATGTGTTTGGGGCAAAGTGCTCCACAAACTGGGAGCTCACAATGATTTGAGCAGCTGCTCTGCTCCTGACAGAACTTCCCAGCCTTCCCAAAACCTGGGAGTCCTCAAATTAACACAGGATTGTTAAAGGAAGAGTATAAAAAAAGCAGACAGCAAAGCTGCTGGGTTTTAGGTAGTGAAATCACCCCACCTGCTGCTGCTGCACGATGTGTCACCTTGATTCCTGTGCTTCCTTCCCAGCATGATTTGCCTTTCAGGGATTTAGAGGGAAGTTCTTCACTCCTGGATTGTGACATGCATTCATCTGAGTGCTGCTGATTCAGCCTCTAAGGGAAATAACACAGGATCACAGAATAGTTTGGGTTGGAAAGGAGGAATATTTTTGTCCCTAGGAAAAGGAAAAAGACAAGTTAGCAGGGGAAGCAGGTGGGATGGTAGGAAAAGCTGGGAAGGATGGGAATCAAGGATTCCCAACATCCTGGTAACCTCTACCCCTCTCCCAAAAGAATCACTGCATCCCCAGGGATCTGCAGGGAAACCTGGCCAAGGCTCAGCAGCCAAGTTGTGCTTGGGCATTCAGCTGAGCCAACTGCAGGTGACAGGCTTGGCCTCAGCTGCTACAGCACAAATCCAGCCCAGGATAAACATATCCAATGCCAGTTTATGGAATTCTGGGAGGTGGATGGATTTTAATTGGCTAATTCACACCCTTTTCCTTTGTGCCAAAGAAGGAAGCTTCCTCAGGAACGATTTGAGGCCAGGCTATCACTTCAGAGCCACCTGTGCCATTCATGAGTATCAAGATAGCCCAAATATCAAGACCTTGCCCCTTTTTTGACAAATTCTTACAAATAATCAGCAAAAGGAGGTCAGGATTTTGGAAAAGCTGCCACCACCCAGCCATAGCAGCTGCATCTTTGCACTTGCCTGTGCCCATAGATTTATCAGATTTTATTGCCTCAAAACTGTAAAAATGGAGGATATTTAGAAGTGTCCAAGGCCAGGCTGGATGGGGCTTGGAGCAGCCTGGGATAGTGGAAGGTGTTCCTGCCCATGGCAGGGTGGAATGAGATGGGCTTTGAGGTCTCTTCCAACCTGAACCATGCTCAGATTCTGGGATTCCAAACCTCCCCTGGCACATCTGCATGCAATTACAAACAGCAGCAATGTGAATTTAGCTGGTGTGTAATCCATCTCCATCTTTCTATAAATGGTTTGGTTTTTAATAGACATGATAAATAAAAGGTCTGGTCAGGTAGGAGGTCTTGGGGAGATTTTATTTACAGCAGAGTACAGCTCTGTGTGGCAGAACTGAAGAGGAAAATACAACCTCAAACTGAACAGAGTTCTTTCCTACTCTACATTGTTATAAATGCTGCAGAATTCTCTTTTGAAGAAGGTTTAGGAAAGAAGGGTTTGTTTCACAGTCTTGGTTAATAACATGTTTCCAGACTCTTCCTGGCTGAATCTAGGGAAAGGAGTATTTGTGTAGATCTTAAAAGGATCACTAAAATCTCCAAAACAAACCAAGCAAAATGATTTCTTCATAGGCCCTGAGCTGGAAGGAACCCACGAGGATTCCTCAGACACCACCAAAAACCTCAGAGTAGCATTTCTCATTAACTTTAAATCCCAAAAGCAGCCTGAAAAAAAACAGAAATTCAGAAATTCAAGTTCTTTTTGTGAGTGCTTTATTTACAGGTTGGATTGGGCTTGTGGCACTTAGCAGAGAGCCTTGTGATCCACAGCCATGGATCCTGTGGGCAGCACTCCTGCCCTGCCCTGCAGCATCACAACCCCACTGTGCTTCCATCACCAGCACTTCCCAGGTGCCTGGTCAAAATTAGCCCATCAGTAATTAGTTCTCCAGCAGGTGTGAGATACTAATTAACTCCCCTAAGACTGGAGGACCTCTTTTTTTTGGTAATATTCTCCTTACACTACTGCTTTCAAATTTATTTCCTATGGAAATAACACTGAGGTGAGTGCAGTGTCCATCCACCTGTCAGGATAAATCAGAATCATTTCTGAACTAAATGGCCAATTCCATCCAGATTTGAAGGAAGATTCACAATCTCCAAATTAATTAATTTTGCACAAACTTCAGGAAAATTGACAGCTGGATAGAGGGAAGTGGAAAGCAAAGAGATGCTTCTGTGGCCTCTGAGGAAGAAGAGAATGCTTTTGGCCAACTGGAGGGGCAACAGTTTAAAGATGGGCATCCAGGTTATTCCATGATTCCTGGAGTGTCCTAGGGATGCCTGATGTCACTGAGGAGTGGGTGGCAGAGGGTTGGACAAGGGAAATCTCATCCAGGGCGTCCTGGGGACACCGAGCTGTCCCTGAGCCAGCAGAGTGTCCTGGCCCAAGGAGGCCAATGGAGCCTGGGGCAGCAGCAGAGCATTGGCAGCAGGGCAGGGAGGGATCCTGGCCCTGGGGCAGCCCTGGAGGCACCTCTGCAGTGCTGTGTCCAGCTCTGGGTGCTGAGCACAGCACAGCAGGGCCGGGAGCTGCTGGAGCTGAGCAAGGGCCTGGAGCGTGTGGGTGCCCAGGCAAGGCTGAGGGAGCTGGGGCTGCTCAGCCTGGAGAGGAGCCCCAGCTGAGAGGGGCCCTCAGGCCTGGCTGGCCCTGGCTGCAGGGAGGGGCAGAGCAGGGCCCAGGCTCTGCTCCGGGGCCCAGCAATGGCACCAGAGCCACGGGCAGGGCCTGAGCCCAGCAATTGCCCTGCACAGGAGGCACAACTTCTTCCCTGGGCACTGCCCAGCCCTGAGCACATTGCCCACACAGCCTGGGGGCTCTCCTGCCTGGGGCTGGGCCACAGCTGGGTGCACACAGTGCTGTGCCCTGGGCTCTGGGATGGCCCTGCTGGAGCAGGGAGGGGACACCAGGTGCCCACTCAGCTCCTGCAGCCTCACACACCCTGGCATCCTGTGAATTCCAAATATTTCCTTTGCTCCCGGTACAAATTCCTTTCTCTCTGTGCTGTCACGCACAGCTGGGACCTCAAAAAGGATCATTAAAGGATGTGAGGATCAGTCTCTGTTGTCTGATATGTATATCTGCCACGAGATGTGATGTGCCTATCACTGTTGCACTTTTCCTGGCAGAACAATTCAAGCACTGGCCTCCAGCAGGAAAAAACAAAACAAAACAAAACAAAAAAAAACCAAAAAAAAAAACCAAAAAAAAAAACAAAAAAAAAAAACCTCCTTTGACTTTTGGGTTTAGATAATGTTTTGAAGATATAAAAGGAATGTAATGTGTCAAGTAGGAACAATTATTTGCTCACTTATAATGAGAATTATGGCAGCAGTGCAATACAAATTTTCTCCCCACTAAAAGGAAGCCCTAATTAGAATGATAATGTCTCCTCTTTGGAGCAGCCTTTAAAGGAACTGCGAGGTCACCTCCACTTTTGTGGGAATTGGCAGCTCATTCTCAGTTCCATTTTAGTCGTGACTCTCGCCACAAACCCACAGCCTCCCACTAAATGAAACAGCACAATAGCTGAGTTTCAATTAGAGATTCTCAGGTTTTCTTCTGCATTTCAGCAAAGAGAGGCACTGTACAGGGAATTCAGGGTGATACTTACTGGCTATTATATTAACTCCCTAGAAATTGAGAGTTATTGTGCCTTTTATAATCACTTCCTACCAGTTAAAGAGAACAAGGCTTGTGTTTTAACTCTTGATTTTCTAGGTCATGTCTGAGAGCTCCAAATGTTTTCAGTGTGTGCTGTGGCTGGGGGTAGAGAGTGATGTTTGTATTGAGATTTCAAGGCAGCCAGGTGTTAGTAGAAAGTGCAGAAAACCACAATAAAATATGACCACGTTAATAAAAACCTCAAATTGTGCTTTTGTTCTTCTTCTGGCTATTTTTAATGCATTACTCTAAGGTAGATGTGACCCCCTGGGTGGCTGAAGTTGACCAGCACTGGTCATGCACCTCTTCCCTCCCTCCCAGCACTTTTCCACGTCTTTTTCCTTTTTTCCTGCCCTGCTGCCCAAATCCCAACCTGTCTTGTGACCCTCTGCACCTTCCACCACTGCCAACATCTGGCTCCAGTGCTTGGTGTACCTGGGCCAGGTGCTGCCAGCCCTGGAATCTGGTCAGAGTTGGTTTTAGAACATCTATCAGCTATCAGGGAGTTGGTTGGTAATTTTTATTTAAACTGGATCAAGCAGGTCTCTTCAATTCATTAATAAAAATTAACAGGATATTTGCAACATACAATTTGCAGCATCGAACCGGGAGCTGAAAGAAGCCAGAGCAGCAGCTGGGCATGAAGGCAAACTGATGCCTCTTAATGAATTTCACAGATTAAAAGATTAAAAACTTAAAGCCTAAAATGGGCTTTGCATATTCAGATGGAGAAATGATTTATTCCTCTTCTCCGTTGAAATCCTCTTCCCCCATAAAGCTGTAGGAGAGTCCCCCTTGTGGCCCTGGCCAGGAAAGCATCGCTGTGATTTTTTACCTGCTTTAATTTCCCCACCTGCTCTGCAAGTTAAATCATAGATTCTTCCCCGACTGGGTTGGAAAGGACCTTAAAACTCGTCCAAGTGCCATGGGCAGGGACACCTTCCACTGTCCCAGGTTGCTCCAAGCCCTGTCCAACTGGGCCTCAGGCACTGCCAGGGATCCAGGGGCAGCCCCAGCTGCTCTGGGCACCCTGTGCCAGGGCCTTGTCAGCTGTGAAATATGCTACTGAGAGGGGAGAAAAAGGGTTTTGCAGGATTTTCGTCCATTCTGAAAAGCCAAAGTGGGGAAGAGGAAAAAAAATCACTGGGTCATGGAATGATAAAATCACAGAGGCTGGAAAAGCCCTCTGATCACCACGTCCAAGCATTCCCCCAGCACTGCCCTGTTCCCCACTAATCCCTGTACCCCAGAGCCACATCCACAGGGCTTTTGAACACTTCCATGAATGAGGAGTCCCCTGCTTCCCTGGGCAGCCTGTCCTGAGCCCTGACCATCCTTTCAGTGAAGAAATTCTCCACACCATTCAATCACAGCCACATCATCCCTCATAGTCCCCACTGTCCTTAAAGCTCGCACACCCCAGAAAGTCCTCACGGCCCCCAGACCCATCCCAGGCTTCACAGACCCCATAGACCTCACAGACGCCCCCAAAAGCCTCAGGCCCTATAGCCCTCAGAGACCCCATAGCTTCCAGGCCCATCCCAGCCTTCACAGACCCCTCAAACGCCTCAGGCCCATCTCAGCCTTCAAGACCCCTCAAAGGCCTCAGACCCCATAGCTCCCAGGCCCATCCCAGCCTTCACAGACCCCTCAAAGGCCTCAGACCCCATAGCTCCCAGGCCCATCCCAGCCTTCACAGCCCCCATAATCCTCACTTTGAGACCTCATAGCCCCCATGGCCCTTACAGACTCATGTCAGCTCCTACAGATCCCATAACTCTCCCACTCCCTATAGACCTCAAAGCCCCTAAAATACTAGAAAACCTCCCAGACCCCACAGTCCTCAAGGCCCCTACAGACCTTACAGCCCCCAGAGCCCACACAGGTCCTACAGCCCTCACAGCCCATACAGACCCCATAACCCTCACAGTCTCCCTTCCTGGGACACCTGCAGGGCTGGGCGCTGCAAAGCTCCCTGGGCAGCCCCTGCCAAAGCCTGAGCAGCCTTTCCATAGAAAGTCCTGCTGCTGGCCAAGCTGAGCCTCCCCTGGCCCAGCTTGAGGCCCTTTCCCCTTGTCCTGTCCCTGTTCCCTGGCAGCACAGCCCAACCCTCCCTGGCAGGGAGTTGTGCAGAGCCACAAGTCATCTAATCCAGTGCAGCCAGAGTCATAGGAGGGGACAGGTTGGGTCTGGGAGACATCCTGCACCACCCAGAATTTTAGGAGACAACAGCCCAGCAGGGCCCCAGGGCCCTGGACACAAATGTCAGCCCTTTTCCTCGGGAAACAAAACTCACAGCAAAGGCATACCTTACCCTGAAGAAGGCTTCAAGCATCAGCACTTGGTTGTTCTTCAGCCCAACCTTTTATCCCCTCATGCTGATGCACGGCACCTGTGTGCCCTCTGCTCCCTGTGGGATTGGTCAGTGCCCCTGGGCTCGTTAATGGCTCATTAATTTCAATCTTGTTCACCTGCTTCTCACAGCTGTAGCCAATTAGGGATGAGGCTCAGCCCCAGCCCCACTCCCAATCACCACAAACTCTGTGCCCACACCAGCCCAGTTTGCAGGAGGTGCTGGGCACTGCCAGGGCAGCCCGAGGTGTAGGTGGTGGCAGCCTGGGGACACATCCTGCACCAGCTGGAATTTCAGGAGGCAGCAGCCCAGTGAGGCCATAGGGCCCTGGGTGGGGTGCAAGCCCCTAGACACAAACACCAGCCCTTTTCCTTGGGAAACAAAACTCATCACTTGCTTGTTCTTCAGCCCAACCTTTTATCCCCTCATGGTGAATGCACTGCACCTGTGTGCCCTCTGTGTCCTGTATGATTGGTCAGTGCCCCTGGGCACTCCATGGCTCATTAATTTCAATATCATTCACCTGCTTCTCACAGCTGTAGCCAGTTAGGGATGAGGCTCAGCCACAGCCCCACTCCCAATCTGTACCTACACGCCACCCCATGGTGTGTGTCAGGTTTTTTTCTGATGTCAGTTTGCAGGAGAGGCTCGGCCCTGCCAGGACAGCTCAAACTGGAGCTGGTTGCAGACTGGAGCTTGCAGACATCCTGCTCCGTTGGGAATTTTAGGAGGAGGTCCCCACCCCAGTGTCACCGGGAGGGGTTTGTGCAGTCTGAGCAAGACCCAGCAGATGTCAGCAAAGGACAGGAAAAAAGCAGAAAAGAGCCTCAAATCTTCTTAAGCATCTTTGCAATAACCACCCCGGGCCACCCTGGGGGTTTATATTTAGAAAACTGTTGCATTATTTATTTTTTTAATATTTAAACGAACATTAACATGATTATGGTAAGAAAAAGGCCCAAAATGTGATGGGAGTTGCAATAGTAATTTTTTTCTGGGGGGGGATTTTTTGGTAAAGCTGTGCATTCTGCCACAGATATTTATAATTGACTTGCAAGGCAAAAGTGAAGCCTATTTTTGAACAGTCCCAAAAGCAGCCATGGGAAAAACCTTGGATTTCTCCATAAAAGGAGTGGTCAGATGGTCAAATGAGTGGGTTCATTAAAAACAAGCAGCGTCCTGCTCTGCTTTTTGCCTTTCCTGTTCCTTCCATTTCCTCTGAAGCACCAGAACTTTAAGGAGTTTCTCTTTTTTTGCCACAAAACTTAAAAAGGTCATTTTTTTACAACACAACAGTGATGAACAAATAAACAAAGTGACTTTTTCTTTTGCAAAGTCAGAAAAAAAAAATGCTGCAAAGGAGTCTATCCTTGGTGTGTCAGAGGAATCCACTTGGGAATAACACTGGCCTTCACAGAAGCTTTATGGGATCTGCAGCTGGATGTTCTGAAGTATTTTGGCTGCTCTCCCTTAACTCCTGAGTCTCCAGTTTCCATCTCCCCACAGGGATTTTATACTCCATAGGGAATATAAAAGAGTGCAGAGAGAAAAGAAATAGAAAATATAAAAGAGAGCAGGTTTGCCCTCCTCCTGTAGAAAATCCCAGTGTCTGCAGTATTTCCCAGTTATTTGACAGGAGTAGGAAGATTTTAGGTGGTGCTAAATATTACTAAGTATTTCTTTTTTAAAGTTCATTTGAAATTAGGAATATTTATCTTTTTTTAAAAGAAAGGGTCTCAGAAAAAAAAAAATTAGTGAGAAGGCTTTGTCCCTAAATCCCGCCATTTTATCAAGATCTTGACAACGTTTGAATGTTTATTCCATGGAAATTTTGCTCCTGACTTTAAGAAATTACAGCCCAGCACCAAATCTTCCCATCTTGGCTCTGCTGCTACTAAATCCTGTTGTATTTTCTTATTTATGGGGCATTGCTTACAGTTAATGCAGGGATTAAGGGTTATATATAGAGCTGGGAGCTATAAAAACATAATTATTTTTACAATAATGTAAATTATTACCACTGACCTATTCTTGCCCCTTGGCTGTGGTCTGGCTGGGTATTTTTAGTTTTTCCTTTTTTCAGAGCATCTTCACACACCTTAAACTTACCCATTCCTTTTTTTAGATGGATTGTTTAATCAATAAATAGACTTTTGGCAGGATAGTTTTTGCATTATTTAGAGAAAAGACTGTAAAGGAGCAACAGGTTTAGGCTGTATCTCCTTCGATTGTACAATTACTCGTAAATTTAACGGAAAATTTAGTCATAAAAATTGGGGAAAATCTCCAAGACCAGCCAGCACTGCCAGGGTGTCCCCAAGGGTCACATCTGCACATTCTTGAACATCTCCAGGGATGGGGACTCTAATTCCTTTAGCAGCCTTTTTCCAGGCTGGACAACCCTTCCAGTGAAGAGATTTTCCTTTATATTCCCCTGGCACAACTCAGAGTGATTTCTATTAAATTTTACCCCACTGAAGCAGTAATGGAGGAATAAATTAAAATTAGTGTTTAAAAAGCTGAGCAGGCCACTCTGGGCTGGAGATTGGAAGGATCTGGGCAGATGCAATCAGTGAGAGACTGAAGACAACATAATTAACACCAATCAAAGGCATCTTGTAAGAAATAATTCCTGCCAAGCAAATATCAAATTTGTCCTGACAGGGTCAGGAGTTTAATCAAGACAATCAACTTTTAGGAGCTGGGCTGAGAAATCATTTGCTGCACTTCATTAAAGGCAGGGGAAAGGGAATTTCATGGGGTGCTAAATGCAGAGTAGAGCACTCAGGGGAGGAAAAAAAAAAGGAGTTCAAAGAGGAGGCAGCTCTGATTTGGGGAGTGAAGATCCCCACACTGGGCTCTGTCCTTCAGCTCTCAGATAGAAGCTGGAGTGAGTTTATCCAAGGCTCCTTGAAGCAGCAATGGAGACACAGATAACTAAAAACATTCCCCAAGGTGGATCATGGAACTAGAGAATGCCAGAATGGTTTGGATTGGCAGGGACCTTAAAGATCATCTCATTGCAGCTTCTGCCATGGGCAGGGTGGCACCCACCTGATCCCAGCTGGGAATGCTCAGCCTGGAGAAGGGAAGGGTGTGTGGAGACCTCAGAGCTCCTTCCAGGGCCTGAAGGGACACAGGGCAGCTGGAGAAGGACCCTGCATCAATAACTGGAGCGACAGGACAAGGGGGATGGGTTCAGACTGACACAGGGGAAATTTAGATGGGATATTGGGAAGGAATTGTTCCCTGGCAGGGTGGGCAGGCCCTGGCACAGTGTCATGGTTTGATGCCAGCACAATGCCAGTGCCACTATGAAAATTTATTTTCTTTAATGTCTGCTGTGAGATGTGACCAGAAATGGAGCAAAGCAGGCTCTAACTTAGGAATAGAGGGAAAAAACTTTATTAACTGACAATATGTAAAAGAAACACACACACAGAACTCAATGAAAACCTTCCAAAACCATTCCTCCTCCTCCTACTAAATTTCTAACGCAGCACAGTGAGACAAAACTTTGGATTCTCCATCAAGTTACTACTCTTTAGATAATCAACTCTCAGTTCATCACTACCTTTCAGATAATCAATTCTCAGTTCATCAAGAAGAGAGGAGTCCTTCTTGTATTATAGGCTTCTTCAGGAAACATAGCTGAAATTTTTGTGTTTCCATGTCACACGTGGCACTGCCTGGAGAACATTTGCCATTGCGACCTCTTCCTTCCATGTCCAGTGCTCTCACTACTGCACATGGACTAGGGTTGCTTCTAGGGTTCCCCTTTTAAGGATGCTTTGCTTAATTCCAAAAAAGCAACAGTCCCTCACTTTTTGGAACACCTGTCCCCCCCAAATTCACCCCCTGGGGCTGAGGGGTCTTGAGAATAGAGATCTTCTTCTTCACTGAAGATCAAGGGCTCTACCACCCTCCTCACCCATCATCTCTGTTCACAGGGTGCCCAGAGCAGCTGTGGCTGCCCCTGGATCCCTGGAAATGCCCAAGCCTAGGTTGGACAGGGCTTGGATCACCCTGGGTTAGTGAAGGTGTCCCTGCCCATGGTAGGTGTGGAATAAGATCATCTTAAAGACCCCTTCAAACCCAAACCATTCAGGAATTCCATGTTTTTTACCTCAGTGCACACATTAATCACTATAATTGCACTGCACTGGGGTTATACTGATGAATGTGGATAATTGTATAATGTGTGCTTTGGTAAAAAAGCACACAGAAAATCTACATTATAAAAACATCCACCCTAAATTGTTTGGTGCTGTTTTCAGGACAGCATCTGGATGGAAAATCCAGGATTGGACAGCAAGCAGAGGATCCTAACTAGGTGATGTGCAAAGAGAAAATCTCTCCTCTTGTAGCTTCATTGTAGGGGAGAAGGGGAGGAGGAAACATCCAGGTGCTCAGGGCAGGTAAGGAGAGGCTTTTTTGGAGTCATCCTATCCCACAGGACAGATTTCACTGGGAACAAACTCCAGGATTTGCTCAGAGGGTCAGAGACATGGCCAGGCTGTGAGGGTCTGAAAGGTCCAACCTCCACCTGCATGGTGCTGCTGGACGTTCTCCTACCACA
>NW_005054508.1:536463-537148 GCF_000277835.1 Geospiza fortis | reverse complement strand
TCCTGCTGAGGAAATCGTGTGGGGCTGAGCCCTCTGCCTCATCTTCACAGCTCCTCCATGAAAGGGAGAATCTCCCTTGATCTCAGGGAAAAGGTGGCAACTGCTCCCTGATAAGGGCAGCTCCTTATCAGGGGTGGGGGTGTGATCAGCCCTTGATCAGTGGGATGGCTGAAGCCTCTGGAGGGTGGTTCCACCTTCCCAGAGACGCACTTTCCCACTCCTGCACTGGGAATTAAATCCTCGCTTTTATGATCCAGCAATTATTTAACCCTGGGGTTTCTGCCTTTTTACCTGGCAATTACACACCCTTGATCACAAAGGTGTGGGCCCCAGTCGTTTAAAAAGTCATTTAAAAGAGTTAATTCCAAAAGGCACTCCAAGAAAGTGATGGAACGCTTTGGAAATCACTCCAGATCTTTGGGATAAGGGAGAAGATAAAGGTGTTCTCCCTTTCTGTTGTGGCATTGAACCAGGGGATTCACTTTATTCATCCTGTTCTTCACTATCTGCTGCAAAATGGGGTTGGAACCTCTTTCCTAACTGGTTTTTAGGGTAATTCTCCCTGGATTTCATCACTTGAAGCAACCTTGGGATAGTGGAAAGTGTCTTCAGTGGAATGACAAGAGCTTTAAGGTCTCTTCCAACCCGAACCAATCTGGGATTCTGTCACCATGTTGGCAGCAGG
>NW_005054508.1:527108-536450 GCF_000277835.1 Geospiza fortis | reverse complement strand
GCAGAATTCCCTATATTCATCTGACTGAAAATCATCCCAGATATTCCATGTCCTAACTGTATTTCATTGTTATTTCATGTATTTCAAGGTTATTTCTTCTGGCTCTTTTCAGCTTTGGTGCTAAACTTTATAATGAATTATTTGTTATTTTGGAATCACAGCTCATCCTAAAATGAATTGACAGATTCTGTTATAATTTGCATCATTTTAAAAATGGAACATCAGGTATGAAAGACACAAAGGAGGCAGTAAATTAGAATTGAAAATACATTTGGAAGGAACTAACACAATCAAGGCAGAATTGTTTTTTCTTCCAAAAAGAGAATCACTCCATCAGTTCCTCTGTGAAATTATCTGAGTCAGAAACGAGGTAAATTTTCCATCTCTGAGATGGAATTGATAATTTACAAAGTCCAGTGATTGCAGGGACAGGAGATGAAAGGGTTTAGCAAGAGCTAAATAGATTGAGGAATGCTATTTAGCCTGGTCAAAAATGGGATTTTGTGCCAGTGAAACCAGGTCTAATTAAGTTTGTGCAGGATAGCCTGGAACTGAGTGTCCCAAATGCTGCAGTGAGGGATAATTTACTTCCCTGTCCTGTGTCAGGGAACTGGAATAAATCCATGACACAGGCAGAGTGAAATGGGGGAAAAGTGGAGCAGTTCTGTCACTTAAAACATCAGCACGAGCAAAAACCAAACAGGAGCAACTTGCACGGGATGAAACCAGAGCAGGGGGAATGGGGGTGGTAGGAAAATGACTGGAAAAATGACCAGAGCCTTCTGTGCAGGGATTTAGAGAGTCTGGGGTGGGATGGGATGGGATGGGATGGGATGGGATGGGATGGGATGGGATGGGGTGGGATGGGATGGGATGGACCTGAAAGATGCCTCCCAAGCTGCACCTTTCTATGCAATCATATTTTAGCTGCTCTGGCACCTGGGATGAGCGAAATCAGCTCCAGGCCAGGTTGGATGGGGCTTGGAACACTCTGGGATAGGAGAAGGTGTCCCTGCCCATGAGGTCCTTCCAACCCAAACCATTCCCTGATATTGGAGTCCTGGAGGTCTCGTGGTCTCCTCTGGTGACATCAGATGCTCCATGTGAGCTCTGGGATTTCTTTCTTGCAGGCATTGGGGGGGTCAAGACCTTTGCTTTGGGGCCAGGATCTCAGTCCAGCAGCCCTGAAATGCCCCAGCTGATCCCAAGAATTTAAGCTGGAGTTGGGAAGGTCAGAAAAACTCTGCTCCCTGAGAATGATCCTTGGAAAAGTTACTTAATCCTTAACATCCCAAAGATCATAGCAAGCAACAGCTGCTGCATTCCAGAGAAATTGCACACTGGGATTTGGGAATTTCAGGGCATTTTCCAGTCAGATCTGGCTGCCAGCATAACCCAAGCAGTATCTGAGCTTTTAAAAAGAATTAAATTTTGCAAGGCCATTGGATTGATGGAGATTTGAACCCAACAGTTCATTCCTTCACTGTGGAGTTGGGAATATCCAGTGCAGGCTCCTGGTCTCAGGTGTCACCTCTCAAAAATGCACTTAGGAACATTTTAATGTGAAGAATGATGCTTTCCTAGATATTTCCAGGTGGTTTTTCCTTGTGGAAATATTATCCTGTCTTTCTTGTCCTATGCACTATTTCCACTGTGAGGATTTTGTCATCTGAATAAAACTGAGGTCAGTGGACTTAAAGCCATTTGGTGAACTTAAACTCTGGCAAAAAAAAAAAAATTAAGCTCAATAATTAGAATAAAATTCTCCAAAGCAGTGTGATATTAACTCTGATTTGGGTTTTTAGGGGCGTTATATCCAAATTCATCCATGCTGAGATTATTTCTGGGGTCAGGACATAAAGATATTATATTTATGAATTCTCTTGGGTCAAGTTTTCTGTCCTGAGGAAATGCAGAGCTGGAGGTTTCACACCTGATCCTCCTGCTCAGAATAAGTTCCTCCTTCCCCCAGGAGAACCAGTTGGAAGGTGACCTGTGAAATCAGGGCAGGGGAAGTGTGTCACCGAGTTATGTAACCCCACAAGGTGACTGCCAAGGCCAAGGAAAATGTGTTCAAGGGGAAAAGGAGGAGGAATTCAGAACCAAACAGCTGATGGGGAAAACTTGGGATGAGCTGCTCTTAACTGGGAGGAATGAACTTTCCATTTGGTGAATCCTTCTCTATTGAAAATGTTTTTAATTTCCTTTGAAAAATATCCTTGGGTTTTGTACGCCCTAATCGTTTAAAAGAGGAGTGAATTGCTAAGGTCTGGTTGTGTGTCCTGAGTTTTATCCATGGTGGTTTTCCCAAAAAACGTCACTAGAGGGGGATCATGAAATGCACAAACTTTGCTCTGCTTTAAAATATCGAATTTCCTCAGCGTCCTGCTGCTGCCTGTGGAAGGAGGAGGGTGCTGGACTCTTTCTCCACCGCTGTGGATTGGAAGCTGAGGATAATTTTGAGAGGATGCTAAGTGAAAAAGCCTCAGGGGAAATGAACTCTGGGTTTTGTGTGGGTTTGGGTTTAATGTATGGATATTTGGGTTTAATGTATGGATATGTGGAGCATGGAGTGACCTCAGTTCCTTCACTGTGGTCCCAGAGTCACCAGAATGAGATTTTCCCAAGGTTTTTTGGAGTGACTTTTCCTGTTTTATTCATGGCAAAAATGTCATTTAACTCTCAAACAATCCCAAATTGTGTCAGCATCTCTCTATAGAGAGGTGGGATCAAATATTGGATTTCTCAGGATAACGACCTGTCCTTAAATGTGACAGGAATGTAGAAGGAGTGGGAAAGGGAAATCAACAATAAACAAGAGGCAGATGGGCAAAATAACCCAGGTAGGAGAAGGGGAAATGGTTTTAGGCTACAAAAAGAGATTTAGATGGGATATTGGGAATTAGGAATTGTTCCCTGGCAGGGTGGGCAGGCCCTGGCACAGGGTGCCCAGAGCAGCTGGGGCTGCCCCTGGATCACTGGCAGTGCCCAAGGCCAGGCTGGACATTTGGATCATCCTGGCATAATGGAAGGTGTCCCTGCCATGGCTGGGGTGGCACTGGATGGACTTTAAATCCCCTCCCACCCAAATCATTCCGTGACCCTGCACTTCCATGATGCACCATAAACCACCCGCAGAGACCATTTCTTTGACTGAGATGTTATTTCTTATTTAATTAAATCTTAGATATTTTTCTGTGTTTTGAGGCTGTTTCATCTATTCCTTTTTGTGTGTGTGTGTGTGTGTGATTAATGTTTGCTGTTGATAAGAAAAATTATGCTGAATACCAGGACCAGGAAAAAACCCCCAGAGTTCTAACTGTTACAGGTATGGCAGCATTTTATTCTTTCCCACCTGTGTTTTAAGGCCCTAAAGGAGATGCTCCAAAACCACACCAGTGCCTGGTGTGCCATTATATTTTATACACTAAAATATCCCAGGATTTTCAGTGGCAGGAATATCCTATTGACTCCAACAGTCCTGAAACAGCAGGACACAACACAACAAGGAATAAATATGTGTTTAACTGCTCCTCAGTGTTTGCTGGGCTTTAACCAAAGCTGAACAGGGCTCTTTTTCTTTTTCTTTTTTCTTTTTTTTTTTTCTTTTTAAGATTTTTCTCTTTGGATTTGCTGCTCCAGCTCCTGCTGTGACTTCCCTGTGCATGGGAATGACCTTGGATTTGCTGTCAGGGCCATCCTATTGACCTGTGGTCGATATTCCAGGAGTGGAAGTGGTGTGGGGTGTGTTAATTCCACATTTCCCTCCCATAAAACAAGGGCACAACAAGCAGAGCAATCGGAGCCTACCGGGGCTGTTCCCAGGTAATTGAATCCATCTGGATTTTGGCCTCATGTCCTGGAGGAAACCACAAGTACAAGGTGCTGAAAAATCCCCTGGGAAGCTGGGGAAGGACAGTGGACCTTGCCAGAGCTGGAATGTTGGAAAGTGGGTTTGCAAATGTTGGTTGTTAATGCTTTTGGGTAATAGATGAAAAAAAAAAACAACCCTCCCAGGAAATGTGGAAATGGCCAAATGGGGGGATTTTTAAATTTTTTTTCCCATGTAAAAACAAATATATTCCAGCCTGTTGTGTGTAAGTGCGTCTGGTGCAGAGAAATATTCCCTAGGGATCATGGAAATGCATCAAACCCCATAAGAAGCCTGCTAACCCATCCTGAATACATTTTTGGTCTAAAATACTGTGCTGGTAACATGTCAGGTTAAACATCCTCCCTTTTGGACACTTCACAACCCAAATGCTGTAAAATATAAATGGCATTCCCAAGTCCTTGACAGCAAGTTTAGGCTGGAATAAGAGGATTTTTATTGCAAAATAAATAGGAAGGGCTCAATCCTGACCAAAAACTGCCCGATAGGCAGTCCTTGTATGAACCTGAGCAACGTGAGGGATTTTCTGCTTTTGGACTTATTGATGGGTGTTCCCTTCCTGTTTCTTTAATTTCCTGGGAATGTTGGCTGTGACTGGGACTGATCTGGGGTTGGGCTTTGTGTGTTCCTGGCAGAAGGATGCAACCAGAGCAGCTGAGGTGAGGCAGGAGCAGATGCTGCCAAGAAAAGCAACTTCCAGCACCTGTCCTGCTCTCTGCCTCTCACAGTTCATGCTTTTTATCAGTACATGGAGGTTTTTCCCATTTTCTTCTCATTTTATCAATTTTTTTTCCCCAGTTCAGGTTCTGTATGTCCAGCACCCTCACCTGTAATTGTTTTCCTTCTGGGACAGCAGATGCCAAAGATGTGATCCATCTCCTCCCACCTTTCCTTAACCTGCCAGAGCAGGAATTGACCTCAGGAACCATTTTATTCAGGCTGATTTCAGCCCTGTCTCCTCCCAGGGCTGACCCTGAGCCAAAAACTGGGATTAGGGACCTTTTGATCTTCATTGCATCCTGGCTGGAGATGAGAAGTCCCAAAGGGAAAACGCCCACAATTCCAAGTCTACTTTATTCCCTGAAATCTGACCCGAGTTTTGCCACCTCCCAGCTCCTGCTGCCCTGTGTGGATGCACCTCCTTCATCCCTCCAGCTCCTGGTGCAGAATCCAAGGGAAGGAAGAGCAGCTCCTCACTGCTTTTTTTTGCAGCTTTACAGCAAATTAGGTTTACCTTGAAGTTGTAAAGAAATAGTTCCATTTGTTCCCTATACTTTGATCTTGTGGGGCTGGAGAGGGAGGTAGCTGGGAGAAGAGGAGGAGGAGGTGTTCTACAGGCAGCAAAAATCCTCCAGGAGCTGCCTCAGCAAATTCAGGTCTAGGGCAGGGCTGCCAAATCTGATGTGTGATCCTAAATTGTAGCAAACTTCAAGTCCTTCAGACCGCTGAGGTCTTAATTATCAAGCAGGGTAGAATAGAACTCATCAAAACCTTCCCTTCCTCTCTTTTTTTATTTATTTTTTAATAAAGTGCAATTATTCAGTCAGTTCCTGTTGGAAAAAAAAAAGTATTCAATCCAAATCCTCTTGCTTTTCATCACTTTTGTCTTCTAGGCCAAGCATGGGAAGTTACAAAATCTCTTATTTTGGGGAACAGGGAGGCAAGAAATAAAGTAAAAAATATTTTGTGCTATTTTTGAATATGAAAAGAAAAAGTGTTGTAGTGACAGGACAAGGGGGAACGGGTTAAAACCAAAAGAGAGAATGATTAGATGGGATTTTTGGAAGGAATTGTTCCCTGGCAGGGTGGGCAGGCCCTGGCACAGGGTGCCCAGAGCAGCTGGGGCTGCCCCTGCATCCCTGGCAGTGCCCAAGGCCAGGCTGGAGCAGCCTGGGACAGTGGAAGATGTCCCTGACATGGCAGAGGTGGCACTGGATGGTCCCTTTTTTCTCATTTTCCCCCTGGTAAATACAGAACTCTGCTCTGAAATGCATCCACCACATCCCCTCTGGAAGAAATCCGACTGGCCAGCCCAGATTTTTATAACAATGACAAAATTCAGCTGTGGGGTGCACTGGTTTAGGTCCTGGCAGCATCTGGAGGTGATACAGAAAATGCCTGTCCTACACTAAGTGGATTAGGTAGACTAAACAACTCCAGTTTAGTTGAGCAATAAATATCACCAATTTAAGCATCTCCCTTAAATAAAGGCCTCAATTTGTGAATGAAAAGTCTTTCCTACCCCAAAGCACTCTGATTTATGGGGAGAGATAAATAAAAGGTGTTGAACTGTTTAATTGCAGTGAGAAAGTGAAAAATCACTCCCCTTTTCTTCCTACAAAAATGAAGAGGCCCAAAGCACCAGCCTGAGTCTTGCCAAACTCTGGGGTCCTGGAAGCAGCTGGGTGCTGGGATAAGCTGGAGCTGGATTGATGAGCAATAAATATCACCAATTTAAGCATCTCCCTTAAATAAAGGCCTCAATTTCTGCATGAAAATCCTCTCCTACCCCAAATCACTCTGATTTATGGGGAGAGCTAAATAAAAGGAGTTGAACTGCCTAACTGTAGAAAGAAAAAATCTCTCCCCTTTTCTCTCTACAAAAATGAAGAAGCCCAAAGCACCAGCCCAAGTCTTGCCAAACTCTGGGTTCCTGGAAGCAGCTGGGTGCTGGGACAAGCTGGAGCTGGATTGATGAGCAGGGTGCAGGAGGGTTTCTGGGTGCAGAGGTCCAGATCCATGTGAATCAGCAGGAGAAGCTTCCTGCAGTCCTTGACATCAGCTTTTCATGCCGAGCTGCTTCCAGTTAAGTGCTCATTAACGGTGCAGCTCTTGCATCATCCCATTCCCGCAGGAGCTGGCTCCAGCTCCCCCTCATCCCTGCTAGCTGATGCACTCCTAAATCCTTGGCATGTGTCCCCTGCATGCAAGGGGTGGGAATGAAATCTCTGTGTGTCTGGACAGCTCCTTTTCCACGAGGATTTCCAAGGGCAGACGAGCAGCTCCTTTTCCAAGAGGATTTCCAAGAGCTGCTTGTGTTGTTGTTAATAAAGCACCTCTGTTTATCCAAGGAACTGCAAGGATCAGGCACAGAAACTTCAGTGTGTCAAATTCCAGCTGCCTGGTCCGTAATCAGATGTTGGAATGCAAGTTTTTCCTTGCTTTTTTTTTTTTTTTTAAGACAGCAAATGTTCCAGGTTCTCCACAGTGTAAATGTCTTTAGTTAACATTAATTAAAATTCCTTATCAGCTGCAAGCTGCACTTCAGGATGTGCTTCTCCAGGGCAGCCCAGAGCCAAAGGGGAGTCAGGTTTCTCATGGATATCTCATGGAATTCTGTCCCACCAGCGCCAGAGTGGGTTCAGGCTGGGATCTCATCCTGGGACAGAGAGTGGGACAGGTTTGTGCCTGAAGGAACCCACAGAAAACATGGAGAGGGATTCTTTCCAAGGGCCAGGAATGACAGGACACAGGGAATAGCTTCCCAATGCCAGAGGGCAGGGCTGGATGGGATATGGGGAATTAGGAATTGTTCCCTGGCAGGGTGGGCAGGCCCTGGCACAGGGTGCCCAGAGCAGCTGGGGCTGCCCCTGCATCCCTGGCAGTGCCCAAGGCCAGGCTGGACTTTGGGACTTGGAGCAGCCTGGGACAGTGGGAGGTGTCCCTGCCCATGGCAGGGGGGGGAATGGGATGGGCTTTAAGGTCCCTTCCCACCCAAACCATCCTGGGACCCTTTCCACAGATCCCCAGACTTTGAGGATTTCTTGCAAGACTGTGAAAGCCCAATCACAAACTGCTCCCCTTTTTCCATGCCCTTTGGGAATGCCTTCCTACCCACCCCACAGTGGCACTGCTGGCTGCCACCAATAGTTTTCTGTGTTGTTTTAAGGTAGAAAAGTTGGAATTGCTGCAGAATGCTTCTGATTTAATCACAGGACTGTTGCAGGGGTGTTGTTGAGTTCACTGCTGTTGATTTTAGACCTTACACTCATTTCCTTGGGTCTACAATCCCTGGGAGACTGGGGCTGCTGCTGGATCCCCTTGGATAATCCCCAGTTTGTCTCCATGCTCCCAACTTCCAGAGTTCTCTTCCAGGCAGTGCACACACAGGGAGCCTGTTTCTGCTCCTTGGCAGGGAGCTGCTGACCACTGCCTTCTGCTTTTTTGGGTTTTACTAATTCCCTTCCTTCAGCCTCTGTGGCTTTTAATCCATCCCAAATAAATTCCTGCTTGGATGAGATCCTTCTCAGTGTTTGGCCTGTTTCTGCCCAGCCAGCTGAGGGCTGGTTTGCTTTTATCCCTTCAGGCTCATGTATGATTAAGCAAAATTTCATTGAATTTACTGCAGAATTGTGCTTAGAAACAGTTTTCTGTTGATACTTGCTATGTGAAACCCACAGAGAGGGTTTCACTCCACCTTCCACTGTCCCAGGCTGCTCCAAGCCCCAGAGTCCAGCCTGGCCTTGGGCACTGCCAGGGATGCAGGGGCAGCCCCAGCTGCTCTGGGCACCCTGTGCCAGGGCCTGCCCACCCTGCCAGGGAACAATCCCTAATTCCCAATATCCCATCCAGCCCTGCCCTCTGACACTAGGAACCCATTCCCTGTGTCCTGTCCCTCCATCCCTTGTCCAAAAACCAGATTACAGAAACCCAGATTGGTTTGGAAAAGAAACAGGTTCGTGCACCTAATGCCAAATCTGCTCTGTGTTCACCAGGTTAAACTTGATGTAAGTTCATTTAAAAGCCTCATTTGATTCCTTTGGTTTCATTTGGCATCAGTCATTAATAAAATCACAAGATAGGCAGAGGTTTGGTTCTGCATTGGTCTCTGGAGTGCTCCAGGCCAGGTTGGACAGGGCTTGGAGCAGCCTGGGACAGTGGAAGGTGTCCCATGACAGGGGTGGGAATGCGATGAGCCTTAAGATCCCTTCCAACCCAAACCACTCCATGATTCTTTCCACTTTTCTCTGCAGTTCCTGCTCTTTTATATTATCAAATAAGGAGTTTGGCAATGGTTGTCCAATATTCCCTGGGCAGAAATTCCATGTGGAGCCAGGTGAGGATCAGGGCTGGCTCCAGGCTGGCCTGGGATGAGCTGCTGCCCATCTGGGCATTCCAGAGCTGCCATCCCAAGCTGCTGCACCCCCAGGGCCCCCCTGGGTTTGGTGTTCCTGCAGCACCTGGGCAGCAGATGTTGAACAGCTGGGCAGAGGGACAGGTGATGCTCCTGGTCATCCACATGTCCCCAGCCGTGCTCATGGGAATGTCCCATGGAACCCTGGCATGGACACAGCATCCTGTGGAAAAGCTGATGGGTGCCAGTCAATCTGCATGAGGATGATGATGATGATGATGATGATGATGATGATGATGATGATTAGCAATGAAGAGGTTTTAAACCGTGGCTACATCTCCAGGGCATCTCAAACTTTGGTGGAGATGATATCAAA
>NW_005054508.1:521115-527049 GCF_000277835.1 Geospiza fortis | reverse complement strand
CTTTCCTACCTTTTTCTCCAAAAATCCCACTGTCAGCAAGAGGAGCTGGAGAACAGGCAAAGGTGAAGTGCAGTGAGCTCAGCACCTAAATCCTGGCAGTTTTGTCAGCAATGTGTCTGCAGTCAAGGCTTTGGCTGTGGGTTTCAGTTCTTCCAGGGGTGAGCTTCCATTATTCTGCTGAAGGTGAAGAGGAACAACTCAAATCCTGGAATTCACTGGAGGTAGGTTCAGCTCGTTCATGTGCTGCAGAATCCTATTTTTAAAAATCACCTCTGAGTGCCTCCAACTCCCAAGGCTTGGGGGCATCTCCGAGGTGCTCCCAGCTGCTGGAATGCTTTTGACTGACAGCCCCACTTCCATGGAACTCCTCTGTGCTTCCTTTTGGATCATTTCCAATTACAGCAACTTCGACAGAGCTGTCCTCAGGCAGAGAGGATGGAAATTGGATGCAGAAAGATGCAATGATTCAAGGAAGGGTATGTACAGCACTGTCATTTTTTTTTTTCTGGGGGAATAAAGATTTCTCCACACCAGCTCTGCATCCTGAGTTGAAGTGGCAGACAGGAAATGTCTTTTTTATTTTTTTCTTTCTTTAGGTCCCAAAGGATGTTCCTTTGTTAGAAAGCCAAACCTCCATTTCCTCTGTTTCTTGTAGCAAACCTGGTGAACACAGAGTTGACTTGGCACCGACTGCCTGAACTTGTAGCTTATTTCTTTTACAAACCCATTTGGTTGGAGTGCTGGAAATCTGCCTTTGTCTGCTGCTGGATAACTTGGTAGGCAACTAATTGATGTTCTTGTGGCCAGATGCTGCAGCCTGCCCTGATGTTAATGAGCCTCCACTTCCAAAAAAAAGTCCCACTGGGGATAACAGCAGCCCATGTGTGCCTGCAAGTCCCCAAAGCAGCTGTTTGATGCTGAGGAGTGGCCTGGTCTCAATCCCCACTCTGACCCGGGACAAATTCCCCCTTTTTCACCCCAAATCCTGTGTCTTGAATATGCCAGGACTCAGGATAGAGGTTTCCAAGCTGGGTTTGGGAACAGGAACAGCTGTGGACAGCCACAAACCTGATTTTAGGAGGGCTGGGCATGGTTTGGGGGTGCAGCCAGCATGTGGAATGGCAGGATGGAAATTCCAGGAGCATTTCAAAACACATCAGTCATGGAGCAATCCCAGTGCCCAGGGGCTGGGAAAGCTGGGAATGTGGGACGCTGCAGGAGTGTGCAGTGAGGGTTTGGAGCAGGTACTGCACAGCTGGGAGGGTTGGAGAAGGACTGCGAGGGTTTAGGGAAGCACCAGTTTAAACAGCACAGAAGTTTGGGGTGGGCCTGTGCAGGGGCAGGAGCTGGAATTCTTGTGGGTCCCTTCCAAGGCAGGGTTTTCCATGATTCTGTGAAAACTGTGGCAGAAACAGCTCTGGAATCACAGAACTATGGAATGGTTTGGGTTGGAAGGGACCTTAAAGCCCACCCAGTGCCACCCTTGCCATGGGCAGGGACACCTTCCACTGTCCCAGGCTGCTCCAAGCCCCAAAGTCCAGCCTGGCCTTGGGCACTGCCAGGGATCCAGGGGCAGCCCCAGCTGTGCCAGGGCCTGCCCACCCTGCCAGGGAACAATTCCTGATTCCCAATATCCCATCCAGCCCTGCCCTCTGGCACTGAGAAGCCATTCCCTGTGTCCTGTGCCTCCATCCCTTGTCCAAAATCCCCCTCCATATTTCCTGTGGCTCCTTCAGGCCCTGCAAAGCACAATTTGGTCACCCCAGAGCCTTTCTTCTCCCAGCCCTCCCAGCTCTTTCCTCATCACCTCCATGGCTTCCCCCAGACTCATTCCAACACCTCCATGTCCTTCCCATGCTGGGGACCTCAGGATTATATTTATAGATTTAAATATATTTCTGTATTTATTTCTGGCTGTCTCTGGGACATCATTCCCAGCTGGAAGGCTGCAGGATCACCACATGGCTCAGGCTGCCCTCACTTCCATGGATGCAGGACCCTAAAGGCACCAACTGTGCTTTCCCCACATGCAGGTGATGGTGCCTTAGGGGTGAATTAGCCACACATTCCTTGCTTAGAAAATGCAGAATATTCCTATAAAATGTTTGTCTTTGATACACGGATCACAGGTAGAATGGCAAATTTCGGAAGGCCCTGACAACAAGCCTACCAAAAAAAATTTAGAATTTATAAAGGACTTATTTACAGGCTGGAATTGTGATAGTTTGATATCTTAATTTTAAAAAATATAATTGTTCTGCCTGTAAACCAACTGAAGAAATCTTTTACAGGAGTATCAGTGAAGACAATATTTTTGGAGATTAATTCCTGTCCTTACAGGAAACTGTAGTGCTGAAGGAGCACAGGGACAAAAGGAAAACATGGAAGAGGTCTGTTCTGTTGCCTGACTTCAGTTGTGCCCTTGACTTCTCCTGAGATGAAATTTGATCTTGACAGTCAGCTCTGGGATGAAGGAATCTGCTGCCCTGCCATGCAATGAAAGCAGAGAGGAGTTCTGACTGCTGCAGTCCAGTCTTTATAAAATGGGAAGCCAAAACTTCAGCTTGGTCCAAGCCAGCAGTAAAATTCAACCACTTTATCTGGCAAGAAAAATAATATCCATTTTAATAAACCCAATAAAAACCATTTTATGGCAGAAGATGAGTGATCAGCCTCAAAACACACATGTAGGTGACTCCAGGTCACTGAAGTCAATACTTGTTATGAAAAAAATCTGTTAATAATTTAATTATCAGTCTAACTTTGATAAAATACAGCCATTAGCCCTTCCCTATTTTTCCTAAGTTTTGTTTAGGTCCTGTTCCCAGCAAGAGTTTATTTTCTCTCCAACTTTTACTTTTTCTTTGTAAAATCTTAATATCAGGCTATGTTTAGAACATCAAAGAGCTCTTTAACAACAAGGCTTTTCCAGGAAGGGTTCATAGAATTGTTTAGGTTGGAAAAGTCCTTCAGATGATCAGGTCTGACCATTAATTGTAATCTGTTTGCAAAGTCATTCTTCCTACATGGCTGGATTTGCCACTGCATTACTTTTAAACGGGATCTGTTGAGAATGAAATTCTCTTTCTTCATTTCCTCCTAATTCTGTGGGCATTATGCAGGTCAGTGGTCCCCCAAGACAGAGATGCCCTGTGCAGGGAGGATAAATAGGAGTCAAGTTTTGCCCACAGGTCTCACAAATCCCCCTGGCTCTCCTGAGGGTTGGCTTCATCTCTTTCCAATTCTTTTTTGGGGGAAAAAAGGCCCAAGAAGCTTTGTTTCAAATGGAGAAATACCGGGGGAATGCCATCAGCTCACACAGACGAGACTGTGAGGGTGAAACCAGGACTCAGGAATTACCTGGGATTCATATGCCAGTTCTGATCTAAAATCTTCTCGATGAAGAAACTTAGCAAAATGAAAAGGACATGGAGCTGTGCCAGGAGGGTTTAGGTTGGATTTCAGGGCAAGGTTCTTCCCCCAGAGGGTGCTGGGCACTGCCCAGACTCCCCAGGGAATGGGCACAGCCCCGAGGCTGCCGGAGCTCCAGGAGAGCTTGGACACTGCTCCAGGGATGCCCAGGGTGGGATTGTTGGGGTGTCTGGGCAGGGACAACAGCTAATAATCCTTATGGATCCCTCCCAGCTCAGGATATTCCATGATTCTCTGATCTGCTGGCAGCTGAAGCTCTGAGCTGGCTGCTCCCAGGGCAGGCTGAGCTGTTCATCCTTCCCTCTTGTCCAGTGAATGTGACATTGTGATCTTGTCAGGACATTTAGGGACCTGAGGAGAAAGAAGGAGAAGAACTTTTCACAAAGGATGGAGAGACAGGACACAGGGAATGGCTTCTCAGTGCCAGAGGGCAGGGCTGGATGGGATATTGGGAATTAGGAATTGTTCCCTGGCAGGGTGGGCAGGCCCTGGCACAGGGTGCCCAGAGCAGCTGGGGCTGCCCCTGCATCCCTGGCAGTGCCCAAGGCCAGGCTGGAGCAGCCTGGGACACTGGAAGGTGTCCCTGCCATGGCTGGGGTGGCACAAGCAGCAGTCCCCAAAGGCTGCAGGTCAGTTCCTGACAAGGAAACTCCTCATTCTGGTGTTCTTATGACCCTCTGGAATATATAAATCCCCAATTTGGCACTCCTCCTTTCTGCCCATCAGCTGAGCTGTGGATTTCAGCAGCAACTGCAGAGTTTGTGGTTCCAACAGGATTTAGAGGTGTGTGTTCACTTTGTCCAGCTGCCAGGGCAAAATCTCCTGGGTTTCTTGGTCCACTTTGGTACCAATCACCCCTTTAATGCTCAGTGATGTGTCATGGGGAGAATTAATCTCTGCAAAGGGCTTTTGAGGCAAAAAAAGCCTTGTTGCTCCGCCTGGGGGTCATTAGGAAGGTGGGCTGCCAACCCCTGCAGTCTGACACATCCCCTAACCACCCCTCACCTAAACTCAAACTGCACAAACTCAGCACAAATTCCCTGTGCTGCCTCTCCAGAGCTGTTAATCAGTGCCATGCCTTGCTCCTTGTTTTTTTCCAACACAATCATGGTGCATCCTGTGTTTGCTTGATCCACTTGGGGACAGGGGTGGTGCTGAAACCCTCAGTTGCTCCTTTTGAAGTCATTTTTATCCTTTCTGCCCCATGTGTGGTTTTTCCTGTGCTGTAAGGGCTGGATTTCCAAACAGACACTGCGGAGCCTGCCTTGTCCAACAACATTTTTAACGAGGCTTTCCAAATGTTCCAGGCAGGAAGACCTAAATATTAATGCTCCTAGGAAAACAAGGAACTTGAACCACTGCTGCTCCTCAGTTCATGATTTCCAGAGGTGCTGCAGCTCCTCAGATAAGGCTTTTTGTGGGTGCTTTTTGTTCAGCAGTAATTCAAGTTTATCTTAGTGTGCATCACTAAGACTGTGAGGAAGTGTCTTTGTTGCTGTCATGCCTAAAGATGGGTGTGAGTATCCCATGGAATATTTTATTCCTGTTGTTTGGGCAAAGTGTGTGAGACGGGGAAAAGAGATGAAGGCCAGGAAGAGAAAATTGGGGTGTTTTTGTAATGCTGAGAGAGCTGGGAGAGCTTTTCCAGCCTCGGTGATCCTGGGATTCTGTGATTAAATGGTGGTGTAAAATGGGAACAGCAAAACAAGTGGGTTGGCAGCTGCCAGAAGCAATTTACCTTGCTGAGCAGTATCCCCATGGCTGCATTTCCATGCTCATTCAGCAGCCTGCACACTCCTGATCTTCCCAGTCTCCAGCTCTGCCCTGTGTTTGTTTCTGTCGGTGCCTAAAATCTGGCTTGGCACAACCATTTGTGACTGCTGAAGGTAATGGCAGCTCCATCCTGGCTCCCAGATCTGTGGGAATGCACAGATCCTGCCCCTAGCTTGTGGGGGGATCTCAGATTTGGGGTTTCCCAAACCTCTCTTGTTGGGATGGGCATCAGATAAATAACAAACCTTGAGAGGACACTGTGAGCCTGGAGGTCAGGACACACAACAGGTGAGAGGCCTCAGTCTGATCCAGAGGTCACAGCTGAAGCCCAGATGTGGCCACATCTGCCAGGCAGGAGGCCACATCTGCACTCTCTATTTTGGGAGCCCCACTAGAAGGACATGGATGGGCTGGAGCATGTCCAGGGCAGGGAACGGAGCTGGGGAAGGGGCTGGAGCCCCAGGAGGGGCTGAGGGAGCTGGCAAGGGGCTCAGCCTGGAGCAAAGGAGGCTCAGGGGGACCTTGTGGCTCTGCACAACTCCCTGCCAGGAGGGGACAGCCAGGGGGGGTCGGGCTGTGCTGCCAGGGAACAGGGACAGGACAAGGGGAAAGGGCCTCAAGCTGGGCCAGGGGAGGCTCAGCTTGGCCAGCAGCAGGAGTTTCTGCATGGAAAGGGTGCTCAGGCCTTGGCAGGGGCTGCCCAGGGAGCTTTGCAGTGCCCAGCCCTGC
>NW_005054508.1:516794-520894 GCF_000277835.1 Geospiza fortis | reverse complement strand
GCTAACCTGCCCAAGCAGCAGCAATTTGCCCATGGAAAGGGAGCTCAGGCCTTGGCAGGGGCTGCCCAGGGAGCTTTGCAGTGCCCAGCCCTGCAGGTGTCCCAGGAAGGGCTGGAGGTGGCACTCAGTGCTCTGGGCTGGGGACAAGGTGGGCCCTGGGCACAGCTGGGACTCCATGGGCTGGCAGGGATTTTCCAGCCTCAGGGACCCTGAAATTCCATTATTAAGTGGAAAACCAGACAGCACAAACTTTTTTGCATTGCAGGCAGGATATGATGATCACTTAAATACAATCCATGAGGTAGAAGGAGGTACTGGAGAAAAGAAAGAACAAGAGAAGAGGAGGGTGTTTCAAGCTACAAAACCCAGCTCCTGCTCTGCACTGCAAAATTAAGAAAGAAAGAAAAAAAATTAACCTTTGTAGGTTTAAGGCAATGAGCTCCTTGCTGCAATTCAGGAAGAGGATTTTTAATTCCATTTAACACCAGAATTCATTGATTGATTCCTAGCAAGCATTTCTGTGGACTACATGGTTTTGCAGCCTCAAGGATCAGGTATCCTGAACCCTGAGCATTCCAGAGCTGCACATCTGCTCTCCAGCTGTGAGCAGGTGCATTTTGAGGTAATTAGTCTGCAACCCACCTGGGACCTGCCAGATGAAATGCAAAAGGGCTGTTAGCATTCTTGAAAGATTTAGCTGCACTTTCCCACTCTTAAAAGGGCACAGTTTGGACTATCTCTCCTTGCAAATACTCAAAAATCATTGTCTTACATATATTTTTCTTTCCTGAGGCCTGTTTTCTTCCCCTGGGTTTTTCCTGGCTGAGGAATCATTTCCAAGCCCACCGCTTTGAATTCTGGCTTTCCATATTGCAGTAACAAAAGACAGAGTCTGCCCCAAGGCCAGAAATTTGGGAATTATCAGCGCCTTGATTCTGGTATCATTCTATAAATCCCAGTCAAATTCTAGCAGGATCTCTTCCCATATTTGGGATGTGGTAAGATGTTCAATCTGTGGGTGATTCAGAGCAAGCCCTTTGCTGGAGCTGTGTGATTGGAAGGATGTGTGTGGCGTGAGCAGCTTGGGAACACACCTTTGGAATCATCCCTCAAAGGCACCTTGCTGCATGTTCTCTGCTTGGGAAGGAGGAAGTCATGGTTAATCCCATGGGAATGTCACCTCTACACTCCTCTTCACACCTGTGCTTCTCCTCTTCCCAGCACACCTGGATTCTGCTGCTCCTCAGAGACAGCCTTTGGAGTTCTTTGCCAGGGGAAATCATCCCTAGGGATGGTGGGGAGGAGAACAGAGGGTTAGAAAATGATCCAGATCCACTGGAGGGGGTCTGAAGGAGGGACACAGAGATGGGGAAGGGTCTGGAAGGGCCATACAAGGAGTGGCTGAGGGTGATACATCAGGTTTAACTTTTGTATTTTCCAGATTCTGTGCTGCTTTAGTGTGCAGTTCTGAGCTTCACATTAAGGGATGGTGAGCTCTCTGCACGGAGCAGGGAGACAAAACAATTCCTGCTCTAGCTGGGCACCAAGGACAAATGATCCAAATCTCAGGCCCAAGAGCACAAACACCATGGGCTGAAGAGAGAAAAACAAGCAGGATGGGACTTCATAACCTAAAGCTGGAATTGGACAATTAACTCCAACATGCAAATGGAGCAGAACTTAGCAAAGTGACAGACCCCGTGCCCAGGTGTCTATTTTGTGACCATTTTGGTTCACCTTGGGTGCAGCCCTGGCTGGGCTCTTGTGCTGCCCAAGGTGGATCCATGGAGGAGATCCTTTTAATAAATCCCTGCTTTATTCTTTAACTCTGTCTGGCCTCTGTTCTAGGGCAGCCTTCTCAAGGCATCAAGGGCACTGGGATTGTTCACTGGAGGAGACTGAGGGCAGAGCTCACCAGGGGCTGCAGCTCCAAACTCTTCTCTCTGGGACAGGGACAGGACCCAGGGAAGGGCTGAAACTGTGACAGAGGACATTTAGGTTGGATTTTAGGGAAAGGTTCTTCCCCAGAGGGTGCTGGGCACTGCCCAGGCTCCCCAGGGAATGGGCACAGCCCCGAGGCTGCCAGAGCTCCAGGAGAGCTTGGACACTGCTCCAGGGATGCCCAGGGTGGGATTGTTGGGGGATCTGGGCAGGGACAACAGCTAATAATCCTTATGGATCCCTCCCAGCTCAGGATATTCCATGATTCTGTTGTGATTTCATGATCTGCTTGTGGTTGAAGCTCTGAGCTGGCTGCTCCCAGGACAGGCTGAGCTGTTCATCCTTCCCTCTTGCCTTACAGGCCTGTGCTTGAAGGAGAACTGATTCACCAGAAACCTCTGCTCCCATGGCCCCGCTTCCCAAGCAGCTGTGCCTTGTGGAGTGTCCCACATTGAGGAATTCAGATTAGGAAGAGGTAAATGAAGGTTAAACAGGTGAGTCATGGTGGGCTGGAGAATCAAAGAATAATCTCCTCCGAGTCGTAGGTGGGGGAAATTCTTGCAACATCTGAGTTGCAGAGGGCTGGAGACTTTCCTGGATCTCTCCCAACATTCACCTCTCTATTAAAAACTTCCTGTTCCTCCTTATCCTGCTCCTGCAGAGTGAGGGATCTGTGGTTTTTAGGGTGAATGAGGGCTCCTGGTGGTTTATTGCTTTGAGGGTGGTTATCATGTGTGTCCTCTGTCCAGCCCTTCTCCAAGTAACCTGGAATGGATGAATCCATGGTATGGATCCAGTGTTATTCCAGGTGGAGCAGCTCTCTGGACTCTCTCCAGGTGGTTCTTACCTCCAGGAAATGTGTTGTGCAATGCAGGATCCTGCGCTCTGGATGAGACCTCCTGGATACAAATCAAGAATACGTGGTAGAGCACCACCTTTTCCAGCTGAAAGTTGAGCTGTTCTGCTCAGAAATAATACAAAAGGGCTGCTTCTATCACATTTTTTTTAAAGAAATTAGAAAAAAAAAGTGTTTGAGGTGGGTTATTGTATTTTTTATTTCAAACAGCTTCACATAAAATCTCTTTCTCCTTTCTGAGGAGGTTTTATGTTGTGCCAATTCTGATGGTATCTGAGTAATTTCTTGGGGGTAGAATCACAGGATAGGGAATGGTTTGGGTTGGAAATGAACTTCAAGCTCCTTCAGTTCCCATCCTCTACCACCTTCCACTATCCCAGGATGTCCTGGTGTCCCTGCCCATGCCAGAGGTGGAACAAGATGAGCTTTAAGGTTTTTCCAACTCAAACTTGTTGGTATTGCATCATCTTACAGTGAATTTATAAATATCCAAGAACAAACCTGCTGTCGTATTTCTTTCCAATAACCAAACATTATTTTAATAATATTGTTTAATGAAAAATAAAGCAATTTAGAAGCTTTTATTAAAATAACTTTCAGCAGCATGATGAAAACTCTTCCTGGGCGTGTGCATGGGTGCAGATGATTCAGGTGAAGGTGTATAAAAATGGACAAATAATTGCTCAATTTACTTAATATTGAGATTTATAGGACAATGAATTAATCTCTTGGGAGGAAAAAAGCCCAAGCTGTGGTTTTGATGGCCCTCAGGCCATCATTTCTCAACTGGAAAATTGAGGCACATCCAGAAAGACTTGGGATGAAAAACAAGGAGTGGCCTGAGGAAGGTTTGGAAAGGGAAACTGAGCTGTGAAATTGCTGTGGTTGGGAAAATGAGCCATGAGCTCCATGGAAAAGGCTAGACTGCTCCAGGCACAAGGAACTCAGCCTCACAAATGCCCTGGGGAGAGGAGGAAGGTGAAACTGGGAAGGAGGGGTTTGTTGTGTCGTGTTTTGGGATTAGTGGGTTGGGATTAATGGAGCAATCCCTTTCCTGCTGCCTTTCATCCAACGCCTCCAGGCAGGTGGGATGTCCCAGCTGTAGGGAATGACTGAGGGAGGAGGAAATCTGGGAGTAGGGAAGGATCTCTTGCCTGTGGAAGCCCCTAGAGAGAATGGAGTCTGCCTCCTTAGTCCTCTCTTGAATTCCCACCCCACTGCTGCCCTTCCCAAGGCAGGGAGGATGTTCCTGAGCCCTCCTCCCCAGAGCAGCAAAAATCAGTTCCTATGAAAGCTCAGGACT
>NW_005054508.1:508107-516591 GCF_000277835.1 Geospiza fortis | reverse complement strand
TGAAAAAAACCCTCACATGTTTCTGTCACTGATCAGCTGTGGTCATGTTGTGGGAGATTCTGGATCTGTTCAAGCTCCCTGAGCCATCAGGAGAATGGTCTGGGAATCTGATCTAAACTTGACTTCTCTCTTTAGCTCTAGGAAATAAATAAACAAATAATAATTTTTTTTTTTCTTAATAGTAGAAAGAGAGCAGATTTAGATGGGATATTGGGAATTAGGAATCCTTCCCTGGCAGGGTGGGAAGGCCCTGGCACAGGGTGCCCAGAGCAGCTGGGGCTGCCCCTGGATCCCTGGCAGTGCCCAAATCCAGGTTGAACAGGGCTTGGATCATCCTGGGGTAGTGGAAGGGGTCCCTGCCCAGGCAGGGAGGGGAATTTTGGAACTTTAAGGTCCTTTCCAACCCAAATCATCCCATTGTTCTATGGAACATGATGGGAATAGTTTACTGTAGCAGCAGCCTACACAAAATCTTCCTGTAATTTTACACATGGATTTGAGAGAGGATCGTTAAGGGATTTGACAGATATTTTCTGATTTTTGCAGGATTTCTTTCACTCCAAATAAGCTGCAGTCAATATTTCAGTCAGGTTTTAGACAAACCCAGGGTTTAGTGAGGCAGCTGCTCTGTAATTGTTTGTAAATGTGGCAGTACATGAAGGCAATCAACAGCCAACCCATGGCTCCATGCCATTGGAAAAAGAGTGAGTTGGTGATGTAGCAATAAAAATGTCATTCTTGGGACTAATTATGTATATAAAATTGTTTAGGCCTTCATCAAATAGGTGCCCATAGTGGACATTGGCAGTATTATCTTAAAAGAAAAATATGTCTCCAAATTGTGCTGGAAAATGAGATTTTTACAAGCAGCCTTAGAAGAGAACTTGGGGTATTTCTACTGCTGAACTTCATCTATTTTCTTCATGTTGATCATAAAGTTTTGATTCCTTGCCTCCAGATATCCAGGTTTTGCCACCAGGCAAAAAAACTCAAGTCATCAAAAATGGCTTGAGTCATCAAAAACTCAAAACTCAAGTGATCAAAAATATCCTTTGTTGCAACCTCTGTGTTTTCTCCTCATCTCCAACATGTTATAACTGTGCATTAATGTCCGAGTAGGTGCATTCCTACTGCTGTCCCAGTGACCCCAGGAAAAAGGGATGGAGCTCTCCAACTTCTTATCTCTTTTTCCAAGCCAGCTGCTCCTCAGTGAGCACATTCATAGCAAGGGAAACGTGTGAGCTCTCCCTGCTTTTGAGTTTGAATTGTATCAGGAACCCAAAATTTCCAGTAGCATTTCATCTGAAATAATTAAAAGAATCATTTCTATGTCTTGCTGAAAGATACCAGGAATCTAATTTAAATCAAATTCCAGAATAATGCCTGCTTTTTGTGCCCTGCTTTTTTGGTGCAGAAGCTGGGAGAATTCTGAATTTCTGCTTGCCTTCCCCTCTCTCTATTTTACTTTTTTCCTGACCCTGTCCTAGAAGGTAACAGTGTAGAGAACCACATGAAAATCTTATTGATTCTGGTGAAACCCTTGAATTATCCCAGAACTGGCACTTTTATTGGTAAAAGATAAATCCTAATAGATAAACCTGGAGCTCAGGAGTGCTCCAGATAGAAAGAGGCCCCTGAACACACAATATTGTGCCCTGTAGGGCCGTGTTTTATCTTTGCAGAGCAGATTAGAGCTGCTGACTTTTGTCCTGAGATCCTCATGGGACTGTCAAGTGAATTTTTTATGTCTTTACATCATCCCTGCGGAAAAAAAATGTCCAAGTAAGAGGTAGAGAAGGGAGGAGATGCCTCCTTCTAAAGTTATCTCCAGCAAAAATGCAAATTGATGGGGATTTGGGAAAAAATGCCAATGAGTATGAGAGTAGGGAATGGTGGGAAAGGTGACAGCAGGACATTGTACCCTGCCCAAAGTGGGACAACTGGGAGTGGCTGGCACTGGAGAAGGAGATGAAATAACAGAAAATTTACCAAATCATTGAACTTTTAAATTATTTATTAATAATAAAGCCAGCTTGATCAAGGGCTGGTGTAATGCCATTATCTCACAGGGAAGTTTGGCCATGCTGGAACCAAGGCAAACTTTCCTGGAACTGCTTCCCAGCATCCAGAGCTCACTTCCAGCATGGTGGGGCTGTTAAATTTCAGCTGGAGAGGGTGGGCAGATCATTTTTTCTCAATATTTTTCTCTTTATTTTCTCAAAACTGGAGTTTGTTTGTGGAAACCCAAACTCTGTGAGGAAACAGCCACTCCTGGAGTGTCAATCTCTGTGCATTCCCAACTAAGCTACCAACCTCAGCATGGTGGGTTTAGGGGGCAATCATGGAATATCCTGAGTTGGGATCCATCAGGATCATGGATCCAGCCCCTGGCCCTGCACAGACACCCCAATAATCCCACCCTGGGCATCCCTGGGAATTTATCCAAAAATTCTGGAGCTCTGGCAGCCTTGGGACCATGAGGCAGAGCCCTCTGAGGGAAGAACCTTTCCCTGATCTCCAAACTTTTGTTACACATGCAGAAAAACTGGGGAAAAGGGCCAAAATTCAAGTGCTGAGGGATTTTGAGTATTTTCAGTCTGTGGATAGAAAGCAAAGCTTGCTCTTGGAAAAATCTACCTGCTGAGGGTAGTGGTTTTAGTCCAGCAGCACAGTCTCCTCATGGCAAACAAACTCTGGGACAAGCTGGTGTTTAATAATTCCTGGGTACAGAGCCACTACTCCAAAATGAGCACCTGATGCAGTTTTGAGATGTGAAACCAGAGAATGAGAAGTCTTCTAGCAAATTTGTGCCTTTTTTGGTTGAGGAGGGGATGGACAGGACTGACAAAGCAACACAGCTCCCCACCTCAAAAACCAAATTCTTTTAGCCCTTTAAATCTGCTGAGTTAAAGGATTTGGGAGGATGGAGTTCCATGTTTTGATCTTCCTTCTCACCTCTTCCTGAGCTGCTTCTGATCTCAGCCAAAAGTCTGGATGGGGAGTGTGAAGCAGCTCATCAGAGGGGGATGGCTCTGGAGAGATGGACAAGCAGCAGGACAGACAGATGAGAGTGAGGGGCAATCAAAGGGGAAAAGGTGTGAGAGACAGGCAAGTGGGGTGGGAAGGGCAGATAAACTGGGCACAATCATCAGGGGCTCCTGAGAGAAAAGCTGAGCCAGGTAGAAATCCTTGTAGGAGAAGTTATTTTGGCTTCTAGCTGTGGTCCCCCAGAGTAGGCAGAGAAATGAAACAAATCCTCCATTGGCTGTGGATTAACCTGCAGATGTGAGCACCTCTGGGGAGAGGGTTCTGTTGGATGTGTGAGACAAATGGGATAGAATCCCAGACTGCTTTGGGTGGGGAGGGACCTTAAATCCCATCCAGTGCCACCCCTGCCATGGCAGGGACACCTTCCACTGTCCCAGGCTGCTCCAAGCCCCAAAGTCCAGCCTGGCCTTGGGCACTGCCAGGGATCCAGGGGCAGCCCCAGCTGTGCCAGGGCCTGCCCACCCTGCCAGGGAACAATTCCTAATTCCCAATATCCCATCCATCCCTGCCCTCTGGCACTGGGAAGCCATTCCCTGTGTCCTGTCCCTCCATCCCTTGTCCCCAGTCCCTCTCCATGTTTCCTGTATCCCCTTCAGGCCCTGCAAGGCCACAGTTTGGTCACCCCAGAGCTTCTCCTGCCCAGGTGAGCAGCCCCAGCTGTGCCAGCCTTTCCTCCCAGCAGAGCTGCTCCATCCCTCTGCCCATGCTGGTGCCTCCCCTGGGCTCTCTGCAGCAGCTCCAAGTCCCTCCTGTGCTGGGCCAGCTCTGCAGGTGGGGTCTCACCTGTGACAGAAAACACATCTCAATTTGCTACTCAGACCCACTCCTGTTTCCCACCTTTATTTGTGTGATAAAGCAGTGGGATGCTCATGGAAGCATCAGAGGCTGCCTTGGCAAACTCTGCGATCCTGGACATGCAACAGCAAAACTGACAGAGGCTGTGCCTAACAATCCGGTGCTCCTAGACCTATTTTTTATATCTCCCATCGCTCCTGACTTGGCAAAGCTGTCTCTCCAGGGAAGGCTCCTTGGAAGGGGCAGATCAGAGCATCAAAGCAGTCAAAATGTGGACTTGGAGCTTGCCAGGCCAGTGAGACTTGGGAGACAGGAATTTGTTTGCACCCAGGTCTCCTTTGAGTGCTCACAGGTTCCAGCATTGATCCAGCACCTTTGGAGAGCCCTGAATTAATGGAAACTTATTTCTGAACACGGATCAGAGCATTCAGGATTCAATAGCTACACCTGGAGCTTGCCAGGCCAGTGAGATTTGGGAGCCAGGATCTTGTTTGCGCCCAGGTCCCTTTTGGGCACGCTCAGGATTGATCCAGCACCTGCATTAACAGAAACTCATTTTTGAGCACAAAAACCAACTTAATGTAATAATCCTTCATTTCTGAGACAGATATCTCTGCCTCAATACCTTTGACAGCAGAAAATTGAGGGGTTGTTGTTTTTTTCCTTGGGTTTTTTGTTGTTGTTGTTGTTGTTGTTGTTTCTCTGCTGTGTTTTTGACTAGGCCTCCACTAATTAAGCAGCAATTTAGCTGCTTACACTTTGAAGTTTCATTCACTACCTGTCCTGTGTTAAGTCAACAAAAGGCTACATCTAAAGCAGCGAGGCTCAGGCCATCACTTTAATTTTTTTTTTTTGGCTGCCTAATTAAGCGTAATTACTTTATTTTGTGCAGGGCTTCATACTTGTACCGTTGCCTTGTAATAATTGCAGCTGCCTGGATGCTGTGGGGGGACTGTTTGACGCCAGAGAGGAGACGTTCCTGCTGTCCTTCCTTGGAATAGCCTGCAAGCCCAAAGCACAGAGCCAGCATTTCCCTACCCACTCATTAGCTGCCCTAGAGGAGAAGCAGCACAGAAGGCGCTGCTTTTATAGGGCCAGGATGTGTAAAGGGGCTCTCTTGTTGTTCCTAAAAATAGCCTGTGCTCTTGGGGACAAGCTGGGATTAGCCACAGAGGGAATCCTGCATGTTTAAAGGAGTGACCTTCCCGTGGCACAGCAGCTTTGCATCCGCTCCTTTTTCTTTTTTTGGTTTTTTTTTTATTTCTGTAATTATGACAGATCAAAAGCAGCGCGCTGCCACTCATTATCTCTCGAGGGGGATTTGAAGAATTACTGTCCTCTTGACAAGCAAAATACTCCTGCTGCTTCTATTTGGGAGAGATCAAGCAGGAAGCCCTAACCCTCCCCAAGCAAAAAAAAAAAATCACCTGCATTTCATTTTTTCTCTTCTCATGCTTTAGGAAAAGGTTGTTGCAGGAGAAGTAAATGAGTGCCCAGCGTGGTTAACGAGCTCAGGGAGAGCTCCCTGACCCATAGAACAGCCTGAATTTGGAGCCAGGCTTTAATGATTAATCATATGGGAAATGTAGGCTCAGTAGCACTAATAATAGGGGTGGCTTTGGCTCTGTGCTGGCCGGGGACACGGGAGCATCCTCAGAGCCCTCCCTCTCCTCCGTGGTGCCAGCAGGTCTACACAGAGCAGTTAAAACTAATGGCAGATCTAAACTCCAGCTTAAAGAGGAAGGGGGGGGAAAGAGAACAAAAAAAGCAACAAAAAGCTCAACAACTTCTGGCTTTCTACAGGCCAGATAATTTGTGGAGTGTTTGGAGGAACATCACAAAGAATACAAATGGAAAAACAATTAATCAAATTAATGGAAAAGAGGGATGAGGCTGGGTCTTTGCAGGAGCAATGTCATAGCGGCGTTTGGGTCCTGACAGGAAGCAGGAGCTCAGTCAGAGCTGGTTTGATATCAAATGGCTTTGGGTGGGAGGGAAGAATGAATTTTTATGGCAGTTTTGTGAGGGGCAGCAAGATAAAAATCAGATATTTGCTGCAAGGGTTTGGTTTGGTTGTGGTGTTGTTTGTTGGGGGGATTTAAACACTTAAGAAAATCTGATTCCTGCTACATATTGTTCTGATTTAAACACCTTTGGCTGGCTATGCCTGAGTTACAAAGATAATTCTTTGTCTCTGCCTGTGCTTGGCATCCAGCCCTCCAAGATTGTCCTGTCAGTGACAGAGTGCACGTGTCACTGGCAGAGAGCAGGGAGACAGTGGGAAAATGTTTGCCTTTTCCTTATGGAACAGGATTTTAGGCTGCTTAGGGAATGACTGTATATTCAGCTGACCCACCTTGTGTTTAGGACCCCATGAGCAGAGTGTTTGGATGAGGGCTGAGAATGAAAATGTTCATCTCCACCATGAAAAGCATCTCAGTTTTACCCCAGCACCTAAGCCAAACCACATAAATTCTTTATTTTTTTTTCTTTTATCCTACATTTCCACCCTCTTAGAGCCCTGTTTGCCATCTCATGATGGCACAAGCTTGGCAAGCAGGGAGCCTGTGGGTCTGTGCTTGATTTCAGGCACAGGGGCATCATTAATGATTAACTTCCCTCACTGAATATCAATTTAAATCAGGTCCATTTAGAGCTTTGCAAGCACAGAGCCCTCACAGTCAGGCTCACATCACCAGATTCACTTGGGGATGAGCTGAATAAAGTCCTGGTGGCAGAGCTTCAGGGGGATGCTCTGCAGCATCCTTTGGAGAGCCATCTAAATTTATATTTATATGCAAATATAAACATTTATAATATTTTAGAGGGAGAGGGACTCTGGACAGGGGTCTGGAGCCAAGGGGGAATGGCTTCCATGGATAGAGGGCAGGGTTAGGTCAGATATTAGGAAGAACTTCTCCCCTGTGAGAGTGCTGAGGTGGTTGGAATTTTGTTTCCCTTACATTTTTCTTTTTTTTTTTTTTTCCATGGATCGATGTTGAACTTGATCTGACACCTCACTGTCCAGGTTTTCCACCTCAGACAGACCTTCAACAATTCTCAAGGAGGTGAGAAAGTTGGCAGGCCTGGTCAGGAGAAGAGAAGGGTGTGTGGAGACCTCACAGCTCCTTCCAGGGCCTGAAGGGACACAGGGGAGCTGGAGAGGGACCCTGCAACAGCAACTGGAGGGACAGGACACAGGGAAATGGGTTCAGACTGCCAGAGGGGAAATTTAGTTTGGATTTTTTGAAGGAATTGTTCCCTGGCAGGGTGGGCAGGCCCTGGCACAGGGTGCCCAGAGCAGCTGGGGCTGCTCCTGGATCCCTGGCAGTGCCCAAGGCCAGGCTGGACTCTGGGGCTTGGAGCCACCTGGGATAGTGAAGGGTGTCCCATGGCACAGGAGGAGTTTTAGGGTCCCTTCCCACCCAAACCATTCTGGGATTCTCTGACCACAGACCAATTCTTCAACACCATTACAAATATTTTTTTTTTCCTTTTCCCTTTTTGACCAATCATCCAAGTTGTGATCCAGGTCTCCACATCTGCTTGTGTTGTCTCTGCCAACATCTCTGATGGCACTGCAGAGTGGAAGGGCTCCCAAGCCAACAGCTGGAAGGTTTGCAAGTGTTTTAAGGTTCTGTGCACACTTAAAAACCCCATTAGCTGAATGGTTATTTGCTGCAGAATATCAATTTTGGAGCAGTTGCAGGAGAAAGCGCTTAATATTGACTTTCCTTGCCTTTAAATTTGACTTAGAAGGATGTACTGCTGCGGCTTTGTGTTTTCAAATGCAACTCCAAAAATACCACACAGACACTTTCAGATACTTCCCTTATAATTGTAATGTCTCTCTTGGCAACTGGGCTGCATTATAAAGATATATTGTGGCTGTGCTGAAGGTACTTGTTCCACCAAAAAAAAAAAAATCCTCATTAAAGCCATATTTGATATTAATAACTGCGTGTTCTTGTGGAAAATTGAAATTGCTCTTATTGGAAAAGCTGAAGTAAATGAAGTAACATATATATATATATTATTATATTAGATTTTTTTTTTTTTTGCTTGTATATTCCATCCTCCTTCTCTATAGGGGAAAGAAATAACCGAAACAGGAGAGGGATTCCAACTGTCAAGCTGCTTCTGTTTTCTTGAGGCTTTCAAATAATTAAATGTTGCTCTCCATGCAAAGGGTGCTCAGGCCTTGGCAGGGGCTGCCCAGGGAGCTTTGCAGTGCCCAGCCCTGCAGGTGTCCCAGGAAGGGCTGGAGGTGGCACTCAGTGCTCTGGGCTGGGGACAAGGTGGGCCCTGGGCACAGCTGGGACTCCAAGGGCTGGCAGGGATTTTCCAGCTTTAGTGAGTCTGTGGTGTGAAAATCTGAGAGAATCCTTTCAAATCCAGGCAAAAGTCGCTGTAAAAGTGGGGTGAGAACAGGCCAGGTTTCCTCTTGGGCAAACACTTCATTTGCCAGTGTGAATATTCCACATGGGAACAAACCCAGTGTCTTCATGAGCTGCCATCAGTCCCTGACTCACTCTGTCCCTCCATGGAGCTGATCCAGTGTGGAACACGTGTGGATTCTCCTTGTTCACACCCATTCCGTGGTCTGTGCTCCCCTGGATTCATCCCGCTTTGCTGACCCGT